>NC_016088.4:713443-938900 GCF_000004515.6 Glycine max | reverse complement strand
TAGTACAAAGTTTTTGACGGCACGCGCATGTGTTTTATGTCGTTGAGTATGTCTTCAATCACACATGAGTAGAAAGATTGGCTTATGTATGGACGCGGATATTGGACACACATAAAGCGGGAATGTACAAGTATACCAAAATATATATAGTTTAAAAATATGTTTTCCTTATAATATATATAGATATCTATAGATAGTCATTCACATATAGTTAGATATATAGATGGACCTGTACATTCGTCGACATCAAAACGAGAGCCAGGTAAGCTCCTCCCCATCCACAAAAGAAAATTTGGATCAAATTATCTAGTACCGATAAATAATAGCACCATGGGAATCTCACCAAGACATTTTGAAATTTAAAAGTCTTTTCTAGAGAAGAACTAGGGTGTTGAGGAAACAAATAGGTGGGAAAAAAAAAAGGTGAGTGTGTTTGGTAAGGAGAGAAAAATAAAAGTGTAGGTTACTTTCTCACTATTTATCACAGATTATATTCCAATTCACCAATATGTTTATTTATTTTCATTCTATTTTTTTAAAACCAAACACATTTGTTTTTATTTTATTTCACACATATTTACATTCATCTTTCCCATTTTCATTTTTCACACTATTTATCACATATTCCAATTCACCAATATGTTTATTTATTTTCATTCTATTTTTTTAAAACCAAACACATTTTTTTAATTTTATTTCACACATATTTACATTCATCTTTCCTATTTTCATTTATCTTATTTTTCAATCCTAATTAACGAACCCTTAAAGACATGTATCTATATTTTATATATAGAAATAGATTATGATAAAAAAGAAGTTTTAACATAGCATTTTTAATGTTATTAATGTAGTATTTATATACATATAAAAAATGTTTTTATATAATATATATTACTAACTATTGTATTTATTAAATATACAATAGTATCAATTAAATATAATAAATACAAAGTATTAATGTAACACTTATAAATGTGGTATATATAAAGAAGTTTTAGTGCAATACTTAATGTTATTAATTAATTTAGTATTTACGTAAATACAAAGAAAGGGTATTTTTATATAATATTAATTATTTTATTATTAAATACAATATATATCTATTAAATATAATAAATATAAAGTAATTAATGTAGTATTTAATTCTATTAATGTAGTATTAATTAATGTAGAAGTTTGGCTTTTTTTTTTTTGCTGAATATGTAGTGTGTGTGTATCCTGTTCAAACCATCTGTCACATTTGAAAAGAAAAATAAGTCATAAGTGTGATTTTAATTTTTAATGTAATATTAATTAATTTTTAAATTAATATTTATAATAAGTTTCATTTTAGTTTTTTTAATGTAATACTAATAATAATTTAGTTTTATAAAACTATCGTTTTTTAATTTATTTATTAATTTTTGTTGATCTATATAAAATAACTTAAAACCACACTTATTTTGAGACATAATGAGTATATAAAAATACATTTTTCACATATATTATATTTAATAAATATAATACTAACTTTGTCCCAAAATAATTATAAGTGCTGCGTTTTGAAAAAAAACTGTTCCAAAATTAATGTTGTATTAGTTTTATAATGTAATATAAACTGTTTTTTCACTATAATATTAGTTTTTTTAATGTAATATTAATATTAAGATTAATTTTTTAAAATTATCATTCTCTTTCATATATTTATTAGTTTTTTATTTGTGTCAAATAATTTAACACAACACTTATTTTGATAGGGAAGGAAATATATGTTTATTAAATGTATTAGTTTTCATCATATAAATCTATATGTTAAAAAATGTTATTAAATAAAAATTTATTATCTATGTGCATGAAAATATTAACTATTTTCTTATCGTTTAAATTTTTTAACAAAAAATATTTGAAGTAAATTTTTTATGATACTAATTGTTATATTTATTAAATATAATATATACATATATAATATTTTCAATAATATTAAATATTATATTTATGATATAAATAGATAAATATAAAATATAAATAAACCTCCCAGATCTAGAGTCTAGTTTATTATGATGATAGATTATTCAAAAAAAATTCTTTAGACTTAATAGTTACTATTAGTAAGAATTATTATAGTATTCAGGCAGCTAACTTAATCAGTGAATGTTAGAATTAAAATTAAAATGATTTACTTTTCTTCTCATTTTATGCATTAAAATGTATGATTTTGTATTATAACTCATAAACATGTTTTTTCAATTCCAAATCAAACAATATATATATATATATATAAAGCAAGAGAGATATTTTAAGAGAATTTCGTTATCAAATGTTTTCTCAACAATTTTTTGTCAAACACTTACAACTCTATGGAGAGTTCATCTAGGAATTTCAAATTATATTATCATTTCTAAAAAAGAGAAATTTCTAAAAAGGAGAACAATCTTTCTGTTCATATCAGAAAGTTAGTTGTAATCACATATTGGTTGTTTCTTGAATTATGAGTTTTATGAACGCAAGGAAAAGAAATTCCTTGGGTTTTTAAAAGTTGTAAAAAAGATTTTTTACAAAGTTATTGCTTGAGGACTAGACATAGACACGAGAAGTGACCAAACCAGTATAAATCGAGTTTGCATTTCTCTTTTTCCCTTATCTGAGTTATTTTATTGCAATTTACTTTGTCTTGCACATTTAATTAAAAGAACATTCTTCAATTGATTGATTTTTTTTCTCCTGGATTCTAAAGTCTATCATTTAAAGAGGGATCAAAGTTTGTTAATGGAAAAATTTAAAAACTTAATTCACTTCCCCTTAAGTTATTGAGACCACTTATCCAATATTTATTACTTAAATTTTAATAAACATATATTAATAGCTATGTCAATAAATATATAAATATATTTTATATATACACTTGTGATGAATTTAAATTTTTTAAAATTATAATATATAATATTTAGTAAATATATAGAATAAGTTATTGTTGATTTAAATTTTTTTATTGAACAATTAATCAATTAAAATTATACATGTGTATGTTTCTTAATAATAAAATATATTTGTATGAATTGATTTAAATTTTACTTTGCAAATTAAAAAAACATAGTGACTTTTTATTAGTTGTTTTACAAAAATTTGCTTTTAACAAAATTTATTATATTTTAAAATATATCTTTAATCGAATATTTTTTACTTTTTTACTTTCATCAACAAAAAATATATCATATCAATTTATATGATTCTTATATATTATAATTGATTTAATTGTTTTTATTGAAAATAAAAACAAAATAAAACAAATATAAAATATGCATGAATTAAATTATTTAGTGAGAATAAATATAGAGACAAAACGTGACATATCTCATAGAATAAAATATAAAATATTATATCTATATATATTTATATATATATATATATATATATATTATATTAGTTATTTCTTATAAATTTAAAACATATAGATATGATAATGATCTTGAATACATGGTGATCAAGTATTATCTACATTGGGTTTCTCCTCTTCAGAAGAATGGTTGCCGTAAAAAAAAAAATTATGAGATTATTTTCTAATTATTATTTTTAACTTGGATTAATTATTTCCGTGTCAAATATGGCCTTAATGTTATATTTTAATCAGCAGCCTTGTTACCCGTGTTAAATTATATTAAAGTTTATTTTAATTTATTTATTTCCCTTTTAAATCATATTTTATTACCAGTATTAAATTATATTTTAATTAAATTTATTGCCTTTTTAAAACATATTTTATTTATTACACCTTATCGATATAACCTGACCCTTTTCAATTATAAAAGAGGTGTTCTTCCTTCTATTTTTCACAACAAGAAATCTCTTCTCTCTTCTCTTTTTGTGTTTTTCTATTCTTCTGCGTATCACGTTGAGTTGCTCTTCAGTTTGTTGGTTCGTAATATTCTTTACCCTCCAGAAACAACATAGAATATATATATATATATATATATATGCTTGCATGCATGACTATAGTTTCCGTGAGAAATTTTCGTCTAAATTTATGCCTTCATAATTAGCATTTTTAGTTTTGTCATTTTCTGTACTTCATTAAAAAAAATTGTACGTGTAAAAATCACTACGTGCACTTATTTAGTTTGTCCTTTTCCTAACGAATTTTCATAACCAAAATTTTCAACAGCAGAAGCAGTTTCAGATGGATAATAAGGATGGTAAAAAGAGAACAAACAGTGAGGTAAATTAAAGGGTCCTTTTCTCTAAGGTGTTGTGATTTTCTAACAGTTTCTTTTACTGTTCAATTCTTGACTCACTTGTGCTAATTCTTGCCCACAGGCCGAAAAGAGATATAATGATCTGATCAAAGAGAAGACTCGTGCCCTGAAGGCAACCATGAAAAAATGGGATGCCCTGCTAGCTGAATCCAGCTCTTCTGAAAATAACAATGAAGATAGTAAAGAAAAGAAGTAGCTGTGCAGAAAAGAAAATAAGAATATGTCTCTGCTGAAATTAATCTTGTTTATGTTTTTAATTCCTATGATATATTTTAGATACAAATTAGGATATTATTCTTATTATTTATATTTGGATGTTAGCAGTTTGATTTTAAGGTTAAGATAATTCTAATATTTAAATTTTTTATTACAATTTTGTTATTTATACAGTGATCATGCATGCATGAATCGTCACGCGTTTGTTTTCTCTTTTTTCTTTCTGGTTCAAAGTAAGGCTTGGGGTTGTAACATCAACTGCAATCATGTTTTAATGAGATATCAACTCATTCTTTACCAACTGGACCATCTTCTTTTGGGCTTTAGTTACTCCATTAACAAACAAAAGTTTCCTTCTAATAAAAATAAAGCGTTAGTATAAATATTACCAAACTATAAATATTTGTTATACTATTTTATGATGCAGTGCAAATTATCATATTCTCCCCTTTTTACTCAATTAATTTGAATTTTTTTATTACAGTTTTATCATAATATTTTCAGAATCATATTTTGAGCTTATTTGGACTTACGAGATTTTCTAGTTACCGTTTTAAACTTGGAATATTTTTCGTGTTAATGGGTTTAATGTCATATTTTGATCTTTTTTTATTATCGAATTTAAATTGTATTATAGTTTATTTAATTGACTTTTTAGATATTATATTAATTGATTTTATTGCCTCTTTAATTTAAACATATTAACTAACGATTGTTTACTGTTAATTATTTTAACAACTTCATTACACTTTACGGAAATTAATTATCTGACCCTTTTCGAACTATAAAAGAAGTTTTCTTTCTTCTGCACCTAGAAATCTATTTTCTTTCTCTTTTTGGTTGTAACTTCTAATGTGTTACCTAAAATGTGTTCCTTCCTATGAAGTGTCTAAAAAATATGAGGAGCATTAACATGTGTAAATGACACCTTTCTATCATAGCAACACACATCTTGTGATTCATTGCAAGAAACTTAAGAAAGATTGTTTGCAGCGATATTATTTGCATTACAAAAATTGAATTTATTTACATTAAAATTGTATAGTTTAATTTAATTAAGAAAAATATTTTAGCCAAGATTTATTGAGTTTTTTTAACATGCATTTATATTTTTTTTCTCTGAGTTTTGAAATTAAAATAGTAAATATTATTTGCATTGAGATGGTAATTTTGCAAAATATATAAATTATGCTTAAAAACTTATATGATGAAACCATATTGGCATAAAATATTTTATGTTGGCTAAAATAATAAATATTTTTTTTTACGGCAACCATTCTTCTGAAGAGGAGAAACCCAATGTAGATAATACTTGATCACCATGTATTCAAGATCATTATCATATCTATATGTTTTAAATTTATAAGAAATAACTAATATAATATATATATATATATATATATATATATATATATATATATATATATATATAAATATAAATATATATATATATATATATATATATATATATATATATATATATATATATATATATATATATATATATATATAGATAGATAGATATAATATTTTATATTTTATTCTATGAGATATGTCACGTTTTGTCTCTATATTTATTCTCACTAAATAATTTAATTCATGCATATTTTATATTTGTTTTATTTTGTTTTTATTTTCAATAAAAACAATTAAATCAATTATAATACATAAGAATCGTATAAATTGATATGATATTTTTTTTTTATGAAAGTAAAAAAGTAAAAAATATTCGATTAAAGATATATTTTAAAATATAATAAATTTTGTTAAAAGTAAATTTTTGTAAAATAACTAATAAAAAGTCACTATGTTTTTTTTTAATTTGCAAGTAAAATTTAAATCAATTCATACAAATATATTTTATTATTAAGAAACATACACATGTATAATTTTAATTGATTAATTGTCTAATAAAAAAATTTAAATCAACAATAACTTATTCTACATATTTACTAAATATTATATATTATAATTTTAAAAAATTTAAATTCATGACAAGTGTATATATAAAATGTATTTATATATTTATTGACACACATCTAGTGATTCATTGTAAAACAATCATAGCAACATGTACATGTACTCGGATTAGCTAGACAATTTAAATTTGACTATTCTTACACTTTTGAAAATTTTGAGCACAATTATGTGTTTGTTGGAATCTATATTGTAACTTTGCATCATTTTAAAAAAGTAACATTATATTTAATTTAGAACAAAAATAATATGGATTTTCTATTTTACAAAAAACTTATATATAAAATATTTTTCTCATGTCTACATTGACATAGAGAAGTATTTATTAGTTAATTTTTACTATTTGAAATTCAAAGAGAAGTCAAAATGCATTATTTAGATAAACGGTCTAAAATGAGTCAAAACACGATTAAAATTAAAACTACTAAAAAAATAGGATAATCAATGGTTAATTATGTTTTCATAGTTGTGATGATAAGGTAATAATAAAATTAACATAAAACAGTATTAAAGACAATCATTATGCAGACAATCATTATGCCTTCACTATTAATCATGTCCATAGATTGACCATGTAACATTTCTACTTCCATAGTATTTGTATTGTTTTCTGATTGAAAAAGATATACATTTAGTATCAGTAAAGTAAATGACTGTAAATATGTAATATTATAAGATAGTGTGTGATAATAAGTATTGTACTAACTTGGGGTAATGTCACTAACAGTTAGTTAGCTGGTCAAGAATAGATGTTGATCTTATTGTACTTGTATTATTTGACATGTGATGAGTAATATTATTTGTGGTTTCTTTACAACTTGCTCATGTTTAGATAATTTATTTATTTTATCTTTATTTCATGATCATTGTTTGTCTTTCATTTCTTGTATTTTGCTTCCATCTTTATAGTTGTTGTGGTGATTGTTTACTATTTAAATTTTTCATGTTTAGAAAATGCATGTTTAAAGTTTGTATCATTGTACAAATAAGTAAACCATGCATCTTTTACTCCAATCGATTTTTGTGCCTACTCTAGGCTAATGTTGTGAACTCTTTTTGCTAATACTTCATTATAATATTGGTGAGGTTTCTGGAATGTTTGTGATGATAGTACATATTAATATATTTTCTCTAAAATATATGCATAAAATAAGTAATATTTTTCTGAACTTATTATTTATGTATTAATTAATTGTTTATTAGAAATTATATATTAAATTAAAATAATTATAAAAAAAGAAAAAAATTCCAACCTCTATTAATTGAATTCTGAATCTATCCCTAAGAAAATTTAAGACCGAAAAGAGACATCAAATTAAAAATTATTATTTCTTCCATTCCATAATATAAAAAAATTATTTTAAAATAATTATCATTTTAAGTTTTAAATAAATTAATAATAATTTAAGATTAACTTAATATAATTAATACTTTCTTTCATTTATTTATTCTTAATGTAAAATAACTATGACAATTATTATTTTGGAGGGAGTATTAATCACAATTCACATTAGAGATCAATCATGATTTTTATGATAGATATTTTCCACCTTTTAACATAAAAAAGAAATCAATAATAGAAACAGGGTGATCTTATCATATCCAGCAAGTTAAATCATTAAAAAAAATAGATAAGCATATGTCTCAACCGAAAAGTCGCAATTTAGTTTTCCCCTTTATTCCCTTGTGATGTCCACACTCCACACTCTACATTACAACCACCGCCACCACGACGCTCTCTCTCTCCTCCTTCAACTTCTACGACGACGCTCTCTCTCTCTCTCCTCTCTCACTCTGGTCTGGTGTGGCCCACCCTGCTATCTTCAAAGTCAAGCAAGAATAACTAACAGACAGACACAAACTAAACACTTTCTCTGACACCAAAATCCCCACTTCACGCGCTTCAAAAAAGTTTCAAACTTGCCCAACCCCACATCAATTTTCTTATCTGGGTCAGCGAGCAATGTCCGCAAAGAGGCACAATCAAAGCGCCGGCATGCCGGTTCACTCGGTTGAGGATCTTCCCGGAGCTCCGTTCGGCGACGCGGGTTCGAGTTTCTCCGAATCGGAGCTCCGGGAGACGGCCTACGAGATCCTCGTGGGGGCGTGCCGGAGTTCGGGGCCGAAGCCGCTGACTTTCATATCGCAGTCGGAGAGGGGGGATCGGGATAGGGCGGCGCCGGCGCCGTCGTTGCACCGGTCGCTGACTTCGACGGCGGCGAGCAAGGTGAAGAGGGCGCTGGGGCTCAAAACGTCGTCGTCGAGGGGAAGCAGCAAGCGCGCCGCGACGACGGGGGAGTTGGTGAGAGTGCAGATGAGGATTTCGGAGCAGAGTGATACCAGAATTAGAAGAGCACTGCTCAGAATTGCTGCAGGCCAGGTTTGAAGTTTCGTTGGACTTTGGCTAATTACGAAATTTAAGAGTTTAATTTATACGCACCAATAGCTTAAATTTTTTTTACACGGTCATCCAATCAGAATTCAGATATGACTTATCGAGAAATATAACTAACTTATTGAATTTGCATTTAGTCTGTTGTGATTGGAGGACCGTGTAAGTGTATACACTGATTACTCTAAAATTTAAGGAGTTATTAAAAGTTGGAAATTTGGAAAGAAGAAAAAAATATAGTAGCAGTGAGAAATGGTTTGGAGTGTGCTTTTTCAAATTTTAAGGTTGGGGTGTTCAATTTGGGCTCGTCAATTGATTTTTGCTTAAGTACTTGCCTTGCGGTTGAAGTTTTGTGCATCTTTATTTTTTACCCGATTCAGATTTTCCAAATGAGTGAATGACACTTTGTTTGACTTATTTTGACTAACAGAATGTGTTAAAATTGGATGGAATGTTTTACTTTAGTTTCAAGCAATGATATAAGTCGTTTGCTTTCGATAGCTTTGTGACTTGTGTTAAACCTGATGACAAAAATGTAGTGTTCATCACTAGTTGTTGCTCATGATGGGTAGAAAAAATGCTTGATGCATCCTATCTTCGGTGTCTAATAATGTCTGGTGACATAGCTAAGTCTTTATTTGTAAGTAGTGGATACCATTCCATATAGCAGCTTTTCAAAAAGCGCTGATTTGATTCAAAGTCATTGATTGCACTGATCTAGCTGCAAGGTCTTATTTCTAAATTCTAATCATGCTTGCTCTCAATGCCAAGGATTGTAGCCGTGGGAAGTCTGTATCTGTCATGATCACAAAGAGATTAGTATTTAATTGTATCTCAGACACTAGTCGTGAGGAATGATTGGCAATGAATAATCTATTTTTTTCCATCAGGCTTAGCTCATGTTGTAAAGCTATCATAAACAACAGTTAGTTGTTGAGTTATGAAAAACATTCCATCCAATTTTAATGGATTTGATTACTGAAGGTTAACAAGATGGAGTATAATTTTATATGTAAATCCAGGTGAAGTGTCATTTCATGCAATCTCTAGAGACATTAATGTAATTACTCTGCTATAAAATTGAAATTATTTAATAAAAAATTATTGGGCTGGCCCAATTTTACTCCAAAGTTAATGAACAGGCCCAAGTCAGCCATAATGTGATTTAGCTTACTGCTTACCTGATTTTCAGCCCTATGTGTACTTTATTAATATGTCAGATAATTAATGTGATTAATCATGATTTCAAATTGCTGACCACTGGGCTATTGCTTTTCTTTATAAAAAGAATTTATAATTGCAAAAGTGAAAAAAAATGTGGCTACTGTCCACATGACAGTTGCTGCAACACCCACAGTTACAGTAATCAAACCATAACACAACTGCAACTGTAATTTAGAACTATATGAAGATAATGACAGGAAGCTAATAAACATGAACTATCATTGATTGCATATAGTATTATTATTGTAACTGTATTTCACTTTTTTTATTTTTTGTTTGGTGACCATTAAGTGGGATATATTTCCTACCCTTACAAAAGGGTTAATTTCACTTCATTCCTTTCTCTATTAGTTGGATTGAAACATGTGGACCAAAATGTGAAGTTTGAACATCTGCATTATGATTCCTTCTTACATCTGTTTAATCACAATCATAACTGACTAGGTCTCTGTTCATGAAATAGCTTGGAAAACGCATGGAGTCAGTGGTTCTTCCACTAGAGCTGATACAACTGTTCAGGAGTTTAGATTTTCCCACTCAACAAGAGTATGAGGCTTGGTTGAGGAGAAATTTGAAGGTTCTTGAAGCAGGACTCCTCTTGCATCCTCACCTTCCCTTAGATAAGTCGGACCCTTCTGCACAGAGCCTCCAGCACATAATCCACAGAGCATTTGAGAAACCCATGGATATTGGAAAGAACGGTGAATCAATGCAAACCTTTCGAACTGTTGTTATGTCTCTTGCTTGCAGATCATCTGATGGGTCTATTTCTGAGACATGCCATTGGGCTGATGGTTTTCCACTGAACCTCTGGATCTACCAAACTCTTTTAGAAGCTTGTTTTGATCTTCATGCAGAATCTTCTGTGATAGAAGAGGTTGATGAGGTCTTAGAACTCATTAAGAAGACCTGGGTTATGCTTGGAATCAATGAGATGCTGCATAATATTTGTTTCGCATGGATCTTATTTCATCGGTATGTTGTCACTGGCCAAGTGGAGAATGACCTTCTGTTTGCATCCAGTAATCTATTGGCAGAAGTTGGGAAAGATACTGGAGGCTCAAAAGATCCTATTTACTCAAAAATTTTGAGGAACACGTTGAGTTTGATATTAAGTTGGGCAGAGAAAGGTCTCCTAGCATACCATCATACTTTCCATAATGGTAATATTGAATCAATGGAAAGTGTTGTTTCTCTTGCAGTATTATCAGCAAAGATATTAGAAGATATCTCTCATGACTACAATCGGAAGAAAAAAGATGATGTGGACTACACTAGAGTTGATAATTATATTAGATCATCTTTGCGTGCTGTTTTCATTCAGGCAAGTTCCTTCATTCAAGCTCCCTTTAATATGAATACTCTCTTTTAGATGGTGCAGATATATGACAAATTGTGACATGTTTGTATATGGTATACTTTTGATATCACTGACTGAAGCTGGATGAAATCAGCTGCTTTGCTCTGACAGTATTGACTTCTAAAAATACTTTTGCTCAACTTTTCCTTTGTGTTTAGAAAGTTGGTATTAGTTCTTTTTTATGCATTGCAAGAGCTTAGGACTTCTGTAATGTGTGAGGATAATTTATAAGCTAAAACTTCTTTCTGCTCCTGCTATGTTTAATGTGTCAACGTTCTCCATTTGGATTTTCATTTTTATATACTTTACTTTACAAAGCTAATTTTCTAATGTGGTTGCATCAGTATGACCTAATTCTTTTTAATCTCCTTTACCACAGAAATTGGAGAAACTGGATCTCAGCAAGCATCCATCTAGAAAACAGAATAAAGCCTTTCCCATTCTTTCTGTCCTTGCACGAGATATTATTGAACTGGCTATTAATGAGAAAGCAATATTTAGTCCCAAACTTAAGAGATGGCATCCTCTTGCTACTGGTGTTGCTGTTGCTACCCTCCATGTGTGTTATGGAAATGAGTTGAAGAAGTATGTTAAGGGTATTAATGAGTTGACACCTGATGCTATAGAAGTGCTGATAGCTGCTGACAAATTGGAGAAAGATCTGGTGCAGATAGCAGTGGAAGATTCTGTTGACAGTGAAGATGGTGGAAAATCCATTATAAGGGAGATGCAACCTTACGAGGCTGAAGCTGTTATTGCTACCCTGGTTAAGTCATGGATAAATATTAGAGTAGATAGATTGGGGGAATGGGTTGACAGAAATGTGCGACAAGAGGTATGCCAGAACTTGTAGTCCTTAATTTAATCAAGTTAACATAGTATTTTTTTTTTCTTTCTATCAAACAAATATCTCTTTCTCTTTATTTTTTAAGATCTTTTAAAATATTTGTAAGATACTACCATTACTTTGTTGGTAGTTGGCAACTTTAAAAGTGTTAATTTAATTTTTAACTTCACCATTGCATTCTATAGGTATGGAATCCTGGGGAAAATAAAGAGGGTTTTGCTCCTTCTGCTGTTGAAGTTCTACGAATCATAGATGACACTCTGGAGGCTTTCTTTCTGTTACCTATACCCATGCATGCAGATTTGCTTCCTGAATTGATGTCTGGTCTCGACAAATCTCTGCAACAGTACATTTTGAAAGCCACATCTGGCTGTGGTACATATTTATTACATAGCATTTGGTTTACCAAGTTAGTTAGTTATTCAATCATTGTGTGACCAGGATTTCCCTTTTTTTTATCTGTAGGTAGCCGTAGTAGCTTCATCCCAACTTTGCCTGCATTGACTAGGTGTTCAACAACATCAAAAACTGGTGTATTTAAGAAAAAAGAAAAGTCACAAGTGACTCAGAGGAGGAAAGCCCATGTCGGAACCACTATTGGAGACAACTCAATTGATATAACCCAGATGTGTGTTCGCATCAATACTATGCAGCGCATTCGCATGGAATTAGGGGTTTTGGAAAAGAGGATAGTTGCCAATCTCAGCAGTTCTAGATCCACTAATGCGGATATAGCAAATGGGGTGAGCTTGAAGTTCAAGCTTTCCGCATCTGCTGCTGTGGAAGGCATCCATCAACTCTGCGAGTGCATAGCATACAAAATCGTTTTCCATGAACTCTGGCATGTTATTTGGGATGGCCTTTATGTTGGAGAAGTTGCATCTGCTAGGATTGAGCCTTTTCTTCAGGAGCTTGAGCAATACTTGGAGATTGTATCATCTACAGTGCATGATAAAGTTAGAACACGTGTAATTGTTAAAGTAATGCAGGCTTCTTTTGATGGGTTTCTGTTGGTTTTGTTAGCCGGAGGTCCATCACGTGCTTTCTCTCTGCAAGATTCTGTTATTATAGAGGAAGATTTCAAGTTTCTGACTGGCTTGTTCTGGTCCAATGGAGATGGATTGCCAGCTGAATTGATAGAAAAGCATTCTACCACTGTCAAAGGTGTACTTCCCTTGTTTCGTGCTGATACTGAGCACATAATTCAGCAGTTCAGTCAACTTACTATGGAAATGTACGGTTCTACAGCCAAATCCCGGCTTCCATTGCCTCCAACAGCAGATCAATGGAGTCCAACAGAACCGAACACACTTTTGCGAGTCTTGTGTAATAGGAATGATGAGGCAGCTGCAAAGTTCCTTAAGAAGAATTACAACTTACCTAAGAAGCTCTAACAATTGACAAGTAACCACTACTCTGATATGCCACGCCTTTCCACCCAATATAAATTTGAAGTTTGTTCGTTATGTGTTGTGAAACCCTGGCCTAGTTTTTGAGGATGTGATTCAGGTAAAGGTGGTACGGTATGCATTATACACTTACTGATCAACTCTAGGAAATATGATGCTTTATCATCAATAATGCTCAAAAGTATAAATTGTACAGGAGTGATTCTTTTGCCTTTGCTAATTTGTTGGCTTGTTTTCAGCTCGTGCCAAAACACAATCACTGACACCATGGTAATACAGAGAAGTATTTACAATTAGTTATTATTTGTTTTTATAATTTCAAAATTAATGGTCTATTTATTTGTGCTGCATTGTAATTTCCCCCCACAAACTACTTCAGCTTGATCTTGATCTTGTAAATGAAATGAAATTATTTATTTGTGCAACTTTGTTAATCTTAGAGGCATTGCTTGAATAAGCCATTTATTTTAGCCTAAAATGCACTTTTAGTTCCCTTATTTTCACAATATGTAATTTTGATCCCCAATTTTAAATTGAAATATTTAATCCCTCTGTTTTAAAAAAAAATTCCTTTAAATGTTCTTTATGCCCGCCTTCTCAAACCCAACTCCATAGTCACCACCAAGCTTGCCTCCGGCGAAGTCATTGGCATCATGGACGCCATCTCCAGTGAGGGTGATTACTCCACACCCAATTACCTTCCTCCATATAAACATAGAGAAATTGTGAAACATTCCATAATCTAAATTTCAACAATTATAAACATTCCAGAACCTCAATTTCAACATCGCAAGTCAAACATTGTCAACCCAATATCGCTGGTTCTTGGCGAGAAATTACGATTAATAAATTAATGATTTTATTTTTTGACAGGTTGAACCTCAACAAAATTAGCAGGTTCATTTTTTAGTCAAAGAAGGAGAAATGAAAATGTTCAAGCCTAAGGTTTCGAAACTTCACCATAACCTCTCTCCAGCTTCTTCTCACGTTTCATGTCTTTGCAATAATGGAGGTTTCGAAACCTTGCCGAGGTTCCACTTTCCTCACCCTAATGGCGAGTTTGCATTATATTCTGTCATCTCTCATCGCGACGCATTACATTCTATATTTTCTTGGGTTTTCTTTTGTGTTGCAAACGGTTTTCACTGTTTGGGTTGTGGGGATTTAGAGATAGATGGAAGGGAAAGGAGGATGGGAACAAAGGAGATGTTCAAGAAACAGAGGTGGGAACAATGCTGAGAAAATTGGATGATGAAGGATGCTGCCAAGAAGATTAATTGAAAAGGATTGGAGAGTAATTTTATTTAGACTTAAATATCAACATCATGAATAAAGGAAGTAAATATCTCAATTTTAAGACGGAAGGATTAAAATTACAAAATCTAAAAATTAGAAGGAGGATCAAAATTATATTTCAACCTTTATTTAAAGACTAAATAATTTATTTTATACTAATAAAGAAACAATTTATTCTATTAACGTGAACAATCCAATTACGAATGCCGAAAAAGTGACAAAAGAAGAATGCTAGGTATTTTTTCAATTACCCAAAAATCCAGCTATAAATTATCATTAATATTTTTTTTAGGTAAGCAAATTACCATTAGTATTGACAGCAAAAAATGTGGTGCTTCGGGCTTGATACTCATTGCTGAGATTAAAAAGTTGATTCATTCTGGTTGGCAAATCTATATTATCCTTATGTGTATAGGGAGGTCAATTCTTGCACTGATGTTTTTGCTAATATGGCTTGTAGTTTGGGTGGGGATCCTATGATTTCTTAGCATTGTCCACCTTGTGTGAGCAGCTTGCTCCATGCTGATTTATTAGGAGTTTCTACTCCTAGGTTTATCTCTTTGTAGTTTCCTTTGTGCATTGTTCTAAAACTTTGTGCATGGGAGTTTTTCCTTATATATATATATTTTTTAAAAAAACTTAAAGGCAGTAACAGTTACATTTATATTTTTTTTTTAAATCATTGTGCTTATTTTTAATCCTTTAGATAAATCATTTTGTTATTAATGAGGATCATCAGAGTACAAGGTGTACCCATAAACAACCCATGAGAATATTATCAATAAATCATTTTGCTGGTGGGCATATTAATCCTTTTTTTAAAAATAAATTTTGATATTAATGAGGATATGGAAACCCCTCTTCCTAAAGAGTATACAAAACCCCTCTTCCTCACCCTAAGTCACTTCCCAGACTTGTTTTTCACTGATTCTATAATATCCATAACCTGCATATCCTTGTTGTTAAACATCATACCATTCTGAACCTCCAATACTCATACCACCATGAACCATGTTACCTGCAACCCTTCTCCATCAATGCCTGGACCTCTTAACAATCCCATGAAATGTTGAAATTGTGCTTCCACCTAATTACGCAATGATGTGTAACATCCCAACCACCTTAGACATACAAAAAACAATGAGCATTCATGAAACAGATTATTTGTTGACTCCATTTCCTTTTGACATCCTACACACCAAGCCTTGTCTATGGATAATAATATCTCCTATGTCATAAATTATCTTTCCTAGGGATTATGTTCTTTATCAATTTCCATGTGAACATAGTCACCAACAGTATAAACCCCCAATGTATCATCCATCCATGTTCATCTGTCATTCTTGTCTCGTCGTACGTGCCCACATTTTCCTACTCCATAATTAAGAAAGTCCATCCACTCTACTTCACATCTCTCCTCCATGACCAAGTCCACCATATCGTCTTTATTGCATTTCAATACTAAAGATAAGATCTTAACCATTCAGTTAAAAGTATATACTTCCAAAATTTTCGTTTGATCATTCTGCTCAAGAGTAACAAATAATGCCAACAAAATCTATTTTATGCCAATAGCATTAGTTGTGTACATGTATACATGAATCACACACTAAGAATTAAAGTCACATACTAAAAGAAATGAAAACTGAACCAAAAGGAAATCATTTTTAGCCATTTTCTTTTCAAGACAGTTTTGATAAAGTAATCTTCGAACAAATGCTAAGGAAAGAATCTATACTAAATTTTACTACTAACATGCATTTAAATTAAAACATTCAAACATAAATCACAATACCTCAAAAAAAAAATTAACCAAAATTAATTTTACAAAATCAATTTCATTCAAATTTTACCAGGGCTTAATCAAAACACTAAATTTAAACTAGACCGCTAAAACAAGACAAACAATCTTTTGATGCTATTAAATTTGAACCATTCTAAACGGGCAAATATTTGAGTAGTTATCTTTTTAATCATTAACGAGCAGTAGCAAATAGCAATTACCTTTATCTTAAAAAAAATATTTTTAATCCTTATACCGAGGGTACATGAACAGAAAATTATCAAATCATTTTGCTGAAACGCATTTCAATCATAAAAATGAGATCTTAAACATTCAGTCAAAATATATAGTTTCAAAATTTTTTGTTTCATCATTCATTACTCAAGAAAGTAACTAATAATGCCGGCAAAATCCCTATCATGGCAATTGCATTAGTCGTATACATGTATACATGAAACGCAGCTAAGAAATAAAGTCACCTACTAAAAGAAACGAAAATCTAAACTAAAAGGGGTTCCGTTTTAATCCTTTTCTTTTCGAGGTAGTTTTTGAGCTTGCTTTCTGCAAAACATGGAAACAAGTGATCAGTTATGGCTAGGTTAAACGATATCCAATACTAAGAAGGAATATCTAAGTCATATAAAACAATCATATACGTACAGATTTTGATTTTTTAATCTTTCCTCGAATCCGGTTCTTTGGTGGTTTCAACTTGTAAATCCGAACCATCCAATGGTGAGTTGTGAACACCTGAATGCATTAGTAAGGAAACACATGGTAGATTAGTAAGGAACAAAGCAGAATAACACTATCAAAACACATACACATGGTAACAATTAAAAGATGTAGTTCATTCTAAATAAAAAATAAATAAATTATTTAAGGAAACTGTTATCATACATTCATACTGGTTATCCATATTACTTATTGTAGAGCATCCACCAAAATTAATGCAATTCATTAATGCATCCACCAAAATTAATTTCAGGATCATAACAGAGAAACTACACTGCAAGACAGTTCCTAATAGAATTATTTAATACATGACCAAGTTAAACAATCTGACCTCCTCAAAATGCGTAAGTTTGAAATATTTCTTCCCAATTTCAGTCCGCCTCACTCTATCGAAAGCTTTACCATCAGTCTCCACAAATCTGGAGCAATAACAGGGTAAGGGGAGTTAGCTAGCATAACAGTGGAAAACTGGAATTTTTCGAGTATTAACAATAAATTTTACAGAAAACCTGACCTGTAATATGAAAGTTTATACATGAGGCAGTTTAGCATTGTTGGTGTGGCCATGGAATCAATCCGATATTGACCGTCCCTCTTTTAAAATTTGAAGAGAAAAAAAGGTGTTAACACTCCTCAAAAGCTGATTATTACTGAAGGAAGCTAGAGTATCATCTGTTCTCCAAAATAAAATATCAGTCATGATATAACATTGAACAGCCCATATTACTCGTTTAACTTACTAAATAATCTGGTTCCTTTATGTGAGGGAATACACCCCCTCCAATACGAACCATCCACAAGAACTTATTGATATCATCACTGGGATAGCCAACCAGTCCTGTTAATAATTATAGTATCAAATCAGAACAGGGTGACTTAAGATAATCCCGATAAGGAGAAAGAAGCTAACCTCCAAAGACAACAAGAACATATTTGACATCCAATGAGTGGAAAATTTCCCAAGCTGCCTTCTCTGGGGAAGACATGGCAGTACCAACAGTAGCAATATGTGTGTTATTCCAGGTATTATTATCAACAATGACAGTTCGGTTAGCCATGGCAGTTGTCTGGTAGCCATAGTCCCACCAAGAAGCCACCTACAAGAAATTTTATGTGTCAATATCTCAACATTTATAATGTGTTTTAACCAGCATTTATTTGTTCTTCATTTGGGGTAAGAAAAATAATCTTAAGGAGAAAATAATTTAGGAACTTAAATTAAATCCATAAAATTTATAATTAATAATTTAGAAACATTACCCACTAAAGTGGTTAATCAAATCAATATTCAGTTTATGCATTAACCAAAATTTGAATATATATTACATACTAAGGGGATAATACTTAATATGCCTACTTCAGAACTTTCTTCCCTGGAGTTGAGTTCATAAATTACAATTTTCACATAATCCCTTTTGACAATATGAAGCATTAACGAATGATTTTAAGTAACTTCTCACCAAATTTCTACTGATTGAAAAAAATGGCAAAGGAACCAAACATGTTCAGGGGACCAAATAATTCTTACAAGGAACAGACTATGCCCCAAGTTAATTTATAACATTAGTTAAATCACCTCAAGTCTCAATTGAATTTCACCCATAATATCAAACTACTGAAAATAGTCAATTTTCATTACCAGCAGCCTCAATGGATTTAATTTCGAAACATGATGTAAATTTCAGGAATTAGTATAAAACACAGGAAATAATGCAAGCTAACTATCACCATTAATTCCAAGTTCCAACAATATTTTTCAGAAAGAATATCAGTAATTAGCCTAAATTCTGAACTTGTGAGAGAAAAAGGCGAAGATAATCAAAGTTGGCAACATCGGTAAAAAAGTTGTGCCCAAGACACCACAGATGCATTTCAGCAGAGAAATAATGAAATCCCATAGAACTTACTTTATCATCTATTTCTGTATTATGACTCAGCCAAGCATAAGCCTCTCTAAAATCGTCAAAAACATGAAGTCCATCATGTGAATGTGATGTTAGAACAATAGAAGGGGCTGAATAAGCTTCTGCTGCTGCCCATACACTATGAACCTACATGAGAGATCAAGATAGTGAGGAACTTATTTATAACATACACAGTAGCATGAAAGGGCATTATTGTTCAGAAAGAAAAAAAAAATCAATATAGGAAGACATCATACTTCTAATTCAGTATTAATCAGCAGAATCCTACAATTTTTAACTATAAAGAGACTAGGGGTTTATTTAAAAAAGTAAATTGTAAAATAATACTAATAAAATATATTATATATCTTATTTAAATACAAAGGGAGAAATAAAATTGTAAACTCCTAGTGGAAAAAAACCAAACAACTTGTATCAAATAAATAATCTTAACTGAAATTGTGGTTAGGAAATTACCACATAGAAGGCACCTAGCAACACAAGCAAGACAATAGCAATGATGGATGTTTCCAGAGGTAAAACCAAAAGCCTTTTCTTAATTTGTGACTTGCTCGGAGGCTTTTCCACAGGTTCCTTTTCCTTCTTCTTGCTCTTCTTTGAGGTTCGTTCCTTTGATGTGTCCTCACTTTTATCAGACTTCATCGAATCATTTGTCACAACACTTTCAGAACTGGCTTCCCCTGCCTTGATAGTCAAAAGTACAATTTGAACAAAGAAACTCATAAAGTGACCAGAAGAACATGATCTAATGCCAAAACCGGTGATGATTAAAAAATAATGCTTACATCAACGTGAGAATGACCCAATAGGCTGGGCAACTGCAACTTAATAGATCTTGTGAAAACATCAAAAGCCTGAGAAAGAGCAATCCCAGACAAGATACATGCTGCTGGAGCAAGTACAAGCATCAAGCGAACCTGATATTCAGCAGGATTATGTCCTCAATAAAATAATAAAAATGCAATAGTAAGAAAAACCTCCTCCATTATTATTCTTACCATGACTCCAGAAAAGTATACCGACGTAACAATATAAAGTACCACAAAGGAGCTTGCATCAGATAGGGGAGAAAAGCATGCCTACAGTAGGTAAGCACCGCCACAATTTAGTTTATATAGAATATGACAAGAAAAAACAGCTAATCTTATTCTTTATAATAAAAAATAACTCACAATAATGCCAGCTGGAACGAGGAATGCCAAGACATTGATATCCATAAAGTATGAAGGCCAAGTAGGTGGCTGATGCTCACTAACACTAGCAATGATTGGTATATACTTGCTTGCATAAGTACTGTTACACAACAAACAAATTAAGTACTTAGGATTGGACCCAAATCATAAAAAGAAAATAATTTCACTAACAAAAAGAAAGGTAAACTTCAAAGACACTTCTTTGGGCTATATTAGGTAAAATACCCTAGTTATTATAAAATTGAATGACCAACAATCACCTTAATCACAGAATATCATTTTAGGTGAAAAATTTATTTTAACATCTTTTTTAAGAATTTGAATGATAAATATTGAAAACACAACACTTACGGATCAAGCAGACTTAAACTTCTTCCACTCCATCCTTTTGTTGGGCTTGAAGCTACCAATGCTACAAGTACTGCCACCATTGCACAACACACTGCACTGCAAAATAAACAAGAAAAGCACAGGTACTAGTTTAATATCTACTTGCAATGTTTTGAATAGTCAAATAAGCTAATCAAAGAGACACCCACAGGCCAACAGAAACAACTAGTGCCACAGCTACTTTGAACATTTTTGGTGAAAGAATTCCTTTGATATAGTGCACAAGAGCCACTACATGGATGATAATGAAAACCTGCACAAGAAAAATTAGGTAGGTTTCAGTGAAGCTAATAAGGGGGATATAAAGAGAAGGAAAGAGGAAAAATACAAAAAGAAAAATGATTGCATATGCTCAAATGAGTTGAATTGATTAAAAATGAATGAGTATATAATCAGTGCTAAATAATGATGAAGTCCAAACATTTCGAAAATAAATACCTCCTTCCCATATCTTTTGATGTTTTAGCTTTCTATTTTTTCCAAAACATTTTATGTTTTAGAATTTCAAGTCTAATTAATGCATTTTTCTCAAATATACCCTCATTTAATACCCACTACTGGTGGAGCAAGTATCAAAGATCAAGGTATTAAATAAGGACATTTTAGTCCAAATATTTCTTAATCTGTGCGCAATAATAACCTTAAACATCAAAAGATCTGGAAAGGAGGTAGTAGCATTTATATAATAATATAATTAGATTAGACGATTAAATTTAAAAGCTTCACGATATTTGCAGAAGTTATGAATTACAATGTTAACAAGATAGTAAAAATAATTATATTATAATATTCCCCATATATAAATGGCATTATAAATTATTGTTAAATTAAACAGCTTCAAAGATTTACTTGAATGGAAATGAAATTAACTTAACTATACTTTAATGAAAAGGCATTGTATCCATTCACAACTTAGTCATGTCTCATCTAATGTCTACAATTTCCTGTGTCTCAACTGGATGGGTCATCATCATTGTGGAACATGTGACCCCTATTATACTTTTTCCTTAATTTTCTACCCTTGCCAATACACTTTGAAGGTTCAACTAATTCAGCTTCTGTCCTGATGTAGTAAGGAGTTCAAGGTTCAATTGTAGTTTGAGTTTTTTATTTTCATAAGTTTTTTTCTTTTCCACAAAAAATAAAAGTACTGAAAAGCAATGTAAACAAGGCATATTTTGATCCATATAGTAGCACCCATTGATGAAAAGATGATAGCTCAGTCACAAGTGAAGTTAATCATATGGCCTTTCTGAAATTTTGGTTAACAAAGCATAGTAGCATTGTTTGATCCATATAGGTCAGCTCACCTAGGGAATGAGCTTTTGTTGTATTAAAAGGAGTCATAAGTTAACCATGATATAGAAGTATAGTTTTATTTACTTAACAAAGTGATTTATAATGTACATTAATCTTATGCAAAATTTTCGGTTATCTCAACAAAAGATATCAACTTCTAAGTTCATAAGCAGATTTTCAGAATACTGACTTGCTAAAGAACTATTTAAACTCTATATTGACATATCAGGACATAATTTCTCCCTCCATAGAAACAAAAGAAAAACAAAGAATATTCAGTTAACTATTTTATCATTATCATTGTTATTTTCTTATAACAATTCCACTGAAAATAAAGCTTTCACAAGAAAAGGTGTGCAATAATAATATTAGGCTAAAATGTGCTCTTGGTCACTTATCTTTAAGGAAAAATCAACTTAATTCAAAAACAAGGGGGAAACTCACCAGAAATGATGCAAAATGCTCTGATGTCATTACAGCATTAAACCCAACCACAGGCACCAAGGCAGCCAACAATGTTCCCAATACAACCTGCATTCAGAAAATCAAGTGCACATTTCAAATTACAGCTTACAGTATCAAGCCCAAGTTATGTACTATGTGCATTTCAACTTTCCAATTGAAAAAGGCAAATGTTTTTATTTAAACTCTAACATAACTGTATGACTGAAACAGATACTTACAAGAGGTGCATATGCAATGTACAGTCGAGAAGAATAGCGACCGGTTACTATGCACAAGAGTACATGCATCGGAATAAGATTAATGATAAAAGTGTACCCTCCCCATGAGCAAACCTGAAAGATAAGAAGCGAAGATAACATAAACATAAATAAGAGGGGACAGAGGCAAAGATAACCAAGATAAATAGTATTATAAAAGCTTACCATGTAAAAGTATGCTATGGAATTCAAAGTGGCATAAAAGAGGGACCCTGTATTGAGTGTCTACATGACATGTAAAGCAAGTTAGAAACTTAAAAAGAAAATAATGCCAAGCTTAGTGATTTCTATCTACAGATGCTACTGAACTACAGTTCATACAGAATATTCAAATCACACATTGTTAGACAATGATGATAGTGAGTTCTAATAATCCTGTGGAAATTTAGAGAAACCAATGTCGTTATACATGGCCGTTCAATATAAGGAAAAGTTGCTTGCTTTTGCAGATCACCTTAATATAGAGATAGAAAGTGAATATCAAAGCAAATATAGCAACAGCTTCATTGTCGTAGCTGCCAGCCACTGATCGAGATATATATGAAGGGACCTGAAGACACAAGATTATTAAGGATTCAGGATGAATTACATATAAGAGGGACGTCAAGGACCAGCAACCAAATAATATTAGAAGAGAGTAACTATTACCAACAGTCATCATTGATTTACAAATATTCATATCAAAACGCATGGTTATTATTCAACCAGCATCTTACTTTTACTAAACATTGATTTGTTGATCATTCAAATTCAAATATAGAATGTTGAATGGCTGAGCGGATAATTTTTATCATTAACTCCATAAATGAAATGATAATAATTGTTAGGAAAATTGGAAGACAATTTGTTGAGAAACTCACCATAGCCAGAAGAACTGCTGCTGTCAAGCCAGCCCCCGCACCCTTAACCTCCTACAAAAGGAAGCGGCTGCAGCAAATTAGCAAGCACATAAACAACAGCAAAAATATACAGGCTGCAATTCTGGCATTTACAAACCTTTGTCAGAAGATAAGTTGCCCATGAAGCAAAGGCTGAGAATATAGGTGCAGTAAACACACAAACAGTTTCAACTGAGAGAGGTATGTTTAGGGAATTCAGTACCCTGAAACCAAGAAGGGAATGGTCCAAAAATATCAACCACCTTAGATAAACTGATAAACTTCAAAACAAATGCTTGCATGGATATTTAATATTAGTATAAAATGAAGAGAAAAATCACAGCATATGACAACCAACATTACTGTGTTTCAAATGCCTACCACCATAAGGTGCCTGCTGTCAACGTCAAACCAGGATAGACAGTCCCACCAATTACACGACCGAGGGGATACCTTGAAATGGAAAGGTAACACGGACATTATATCCAGAAACATTTAACAACAACCTGTTTAAACTACGCAAGTAAAGAGGAAAAACTATTTCAATATAAACACCATCAACTTACCAAGTTCGATCATCAAACCAGTTCCAGAAATCGTATATCCCATTCTTTGTCAAAAACTGAAACCAACAAAGTTGTGTCATCATTTGTGAATTTTTATGGCATTGAGATTAACAGAGTAAAATTGAACAAATGTTACAGCCATGAAAAAAGAATCCATTTTTCTATTGCCATTAACCAGCATAAGAGACTCCTCCACCATCCCAATAGTAAGACCAATAGGTGCAAAATGGTTCCATTCCAAATAGTGCTCACCTGGGTGACTCTATAGTTGAAATAAGGATCAAACTCGTGGATAACACTCTCATACTTTATAACCTGTATACAATGCATTAAAAAATGTGAAGAAGAGCAAGAGCATCTCTGGCCAACAAGTGGAAATGGATGACCTAGTACAATGCCAGAAAAAACAGAAGAAGACTAATACAAACAGAATTTTTGAGTCAGAACTTAGAAGTATTCAGTTCATAGAAATGGCCACACCATATCACCACTTTTACACAACTATTTCAACAAAATGCGAGTTTGCCCGACACTTTCATGCTTTTGAAACCATAACCAAATAACAAAAAAACCTAACCAAATGCAATTATACACATTAGAATGTCAACCAATAGGAAGACTTCAATTTATCCTCTAATCTAATATAATTCAAATCCATTTCAAGTGCATGCACATGTGAAATGACATCACAAATTACGAACATCTTATGTCACATTGCACTTCATCATTTCAGTCTAAGCATTACTCTTACACCACTGGTGCAAACGTTTTTTTTTTTTTTTCAAATCGTTGACTTATCTGCGAATGAACGAACACAGCTCGGCCAAGTCGCAGGAAAAAAAAAAAAGAAAAATCTAGACAGTTCCGGCTAAGTCACTGATATTGCAAGCTATGCTTGATGAATGAAACATACACGACGAACGTAACGAAACGGTTAAGATTGAGCAATAATCCGAGCGGCTGAATTTAGAAGCATGCAATCGTGTTAAGAAAACGAAAACTCGGAACCGGAACGAGGTTCAGGTAACCAGATCTGCGGAATGAGGAGAAATGCTTACGGAGAAGAGACGGATCGAGAAGGCCAGAACGCCGATGAGGAGAAGGATGAAGAACGCGAGGACGTTGCCGAAGGCGTGCCTGATGGAGTTGGTGGTGGTGCCGTTGTGAGCATTGGAGGCCGCCATTGACGGCCAAATTGAGCTCCGAAGAGAGAGAGAGGAAGAGAGAGAGAGTGCGTTTCTTCTGAGTCGCAGTGTGTGACTCACTGGGGTTTATATCTGTAATCTGTAGAAGTCGTTGCTGGAGCCGAGGGGGGAGCTAGGCTGTGTTAGCTTGCGGAGACTGAAAAGACGATATTGGGTCTGGTTTTGTGGTTAATGACTCAAATATCCTTTGAGTTTTGACGTGGCGAAGTTCTGTTGGGCTTGCTACATATTTTTGTCACTCTGGGTCGTGTGATTGGACGCAGACTCTCTTCTCAGGTCTTCGGACATGCTGGATTTTTTTCATTTTTAGTGCAATAACAATAAGAATTTTTAGCTATGCTATTCTTTTCTTTTTTTTGAGGAATAATTTTTAGTTATGTGAACCTACCATATTTCAAATTTTTCTCGTGAGGTTATACAAAAATAATGCGGCACTGTGCTAATTTGATTTAGTAATATAGAATAATTATTACTTTTTACATTTAAAAAATTTAAAAAAAAAACAACTATTTGAAACTGTACGAGCTATGCATTTTTTTTCTTAAATGTTATAACTGAAATAATTAATTGATTTTCATAATTCCTTTTTTTTCAATCAATTCAAGACAACTCTGTTGCAGTGTTGCATAAGACATATTTATAATTTTTTAAGAATTAAATTAATAATAAAGTCTTTTAAAATATTTTAAAGAATTTATTTATATTTTTAACATATAAAAATAATTTTTTCCAAATTTTGTCTAAAAAAATAAATAATTGTTATACAATTTGTAAACATATTTTATGTAAGAAAAGAATGACCATTTTATGTAACCTAAGAATCACGCTCAACAAACAAAATAATATTCTTTAAATTTAATTGTTACCTTCTATATACTAGTAAATATATTTTTAATAATTTATTAATTTTATTGTTACTTTCTATATATTTAAATTTATTTACTCTTAACGGTTGATTCTTAACAACAAGAAGTTTTCTTAATACTACATTTTGTTTTATTTTAATGTGTTATGTATCTTTTTCTATGTTTATAAAAATTAAATTAACATCTCATTTTGATGGAATGATAGTGTTGCATGACCATTAAATGTAACCGAAAATTATTAATCATGTACTATTTGAATTTTGGGTTGTTGGACCTAGGGAAGCAAAGCCCATGGGTCAAACCTTCACTAATCCAATACATAGATGCTATTTGCTTTCTGCACCCCAAAAACTTAAATATCCCCAACTTGCCTTTCTCCCTTTTTGCATTTGCTTTTCTCTTTTTATCTTGCACTCAATATCACACCTTCAAACACTTAAGCCATTGCAACCTAGGCCTCATTTTATACCAACTAGGGCATCACACTTCTCTTTCCTTGTATCGTCACCATAGTCTCCTCCACCTTCATCATCGCTTCAACAACGTTAACTCTTATTAATAGGGTTAGTAAAAGAGGGTAAGTTTTCGGATTCAGGATTCCAAAATTATGATTTCATAATTCTGAATAAAGTAATATGAAACATTATTGGCCAACTTTCCAAGCATCTGCAAACAGACGTACTTCAAATGGGTCACATATTCTGCAACATTTTTTTGATATTTTAAATGTTGTCAAAAGTTTTTAATAACATTTTTAGCAACATGTTACTAATATGAATAGATTTTTTGTAACATCTTTTTGTCTAATATTTAATAAAATTTTTATTAAAAACTTTTAACAACAATTAAAAATGTCACAGAATATTAATAGATGTTACTAATATGTTTTTTACATTTTATCAAATGTTGTATATAGTTCATGTTGCTAAAGGTTATAGCAACAAACATATATGAATTGTACACAACATTTGGTAAAATGTCAAAAAAACATATTAATAACATTTATCCATATTTAATGATAATTTTAAATATTGTCAAAAGCTTTAGCAACATTTTTGTGTTATGCCGAAAAAAATTGCAAAATATTACATTTGTGATAATGATCAATTAGGATTGTGTTTCAATGCACAGTATTATCAATTTTATGTATGAAATCATGGAGATCTAACATGTTTATTCCATGTATTCTAAGGTCGCACTACTAAAAAGTATTTTCTACGACGACAAAACGACGATGGTTTTCCAAAAATTGTCTTAGTATATTAATCAATGGCAATTTTGTAAATACGAGATTTTTCAACAAAGACAATTTTACAAAAACTATCTTGGAAACTATCATTTCATGACGGTTTCGTAAAAACCGTCTTAAAATTGTTGTCAATCCAAGACAGTTTTAAGAAAATTGTCTTAGAAGTAAGTGCCATTTACTTTGTCGCTTCTTACTCTATCCCTTTCACTCTCACTCTCATTTGATTACAGCTATGTTTGAAAACCCTAACCACCTTCCTCTCCTCTGGCCCCCACCTCCGCCTGGTAGTCCTCTCCTTCGTCCCATCCATCTCTCCTGCCTCCACTCCTCGAAGCCACCGTCCCTTGCAAGGTTTGAAGCCATCTTCCTTGCCCTCTACACCATCGAGACCAAATCCTACAACGACAAACCGCTTGTGATCACAATCCCCAACATCTACCACGCGTCCCTCCGTCAAGCCCCAAACCCTAGCCCTAACCCTCACCACACCATCCTTGATTGGACTCATTTCAACTTGGGCCAAGGTTGAAAGTTCTATTAATTGGCCCAATGCATCTTTTGCCCAGGCAATATGGTAAACACCAAAAAAGGTGAAATGGAATGAAATTCTTCTTATTTCTCCACTTCCTGCCAGTGGGGTGACTTGTCTTCATCCTTCATCGTGCTTCACAAATTCTTAATCTACGACTTGTGTGTGTATGTATTCATTTATGCTTAGAATTCAAAAGCCTCCATTTTTTTTTTATTATTTATTTACTTGCTTGTTCCAATTCATCACTTTCTCTTAATTTGGGTTTATTTTCAATTGATTATGTTGTGTGCCTCTCCCTCTGTGCCGTAACACTTTCTAAGAAGCCCAACATCAATTTTCAATTCCCATTTCCATATTGCCCTTGATTTAATTACATGGCTTATTCTCATGGTTTGGTTGGGATTACTTTTATTTTTCCTTTTTTTATGTATTAATAGTTTCATTCACAAGAACCCTTTATTCTCGGGGATTTTGTCTTAGTTGAATTAGTCGTTATGTTATGACAATGTTCTGGTATATTTTTATATATTTTTTGTTTCAGCTGTAACATTTGGCCAACCTTGATTAAACGATTTTAACTGAAATTGGGAAGGGTGTGAAGTTTTGATTGTTGTGTCTGCTTCTGCAAGCATAGTCTTAGTGTGTTACCTATGTATTTGTATGTTAGTTTGATAGATATAGACACATAGTAAGATTTATTTATGCTAAGCTCGTAAGGAGCAATGGATTTGTCTCAAGCTCTCAAACTGATTTCTTTTTATGAGAAGAGATAGGAAATTTGTGTGGCTATATGCTCATTTTGTTGGGTTTTGTTATGGCCTTTATGGATTATGGATGTCGGTCAATGTTAGTGTCTTTACTCAGAAGCTTCTACGCCCCTTCATCTTTGTGAGATAGATTAGAGTTTTTTCCTAGGCTTTCAATGTTGGTGGAGAAGATGATTTTTCTTCTTTCTTTTTGATATTGGGAGGTTGAGAGTAACAGTAGCTTGTTTTCATGCATTGCCTTATTGTTCTTTTGTTTCGTTTGTTCTTTTGCGGATGCTATATATAGTTGGAACTTCTTATCCCCTTTTAAACTTCTCTACTTTCTCCTAATATTTTATTTATTTTGATCTTTAAAAGAAAAATCCAATAAGCATATGATACAGTCTGTAATTTTGTTGGAATTTCTAGTGTTATATGCAATATTGCACTCTAGTTACTTGTGTTAACTTTGGCTTTGATCTCCATCTATCATATTCATCTAAGAGTCATCATTTACTTTGGCTTTGATTTTTTAGTTTTTATTCTAAACTAACGGTTTATATTTATGCTTAAGATAAGCCAAAAACAAGTCTGCAAGCTGGGGGAGGATCCAAAAGCTTGAAAATTAAGTAGTAGCTAGCTATCAACAAGAGTGGTGGGTATAGGTTGAAAATTAAGTAGTAGCAACAAGAGTGGTCATCAAAAAGGAAAAGAGTGGTGGTTATAGGTCCCACAAAACCATGCCATCAACTTCTGAGAAAACAACTTTGGTTATATATATGTGGCCATGTGCGCCAGATGATCAAGAAAGGACGATTGCCACTTCACTGTATGTGTTTCACAGATTGAGTTGGTGCTGTCTATGAATATAATCACAGTCCAACTTTTTTTTTTTGCCCTAGGTATTGCTGGTTAGATTCACGTGATATTCAGGAAAATTAAAAACCTACATATACAAATATTATGCAGACCACAAAATAAGAAAAATTTAGAAGTTTTTTCGTACTACCTTTGTAATGGTCCCTTTTGTTTTTTTAGTACTATATTTGTGAACAAAAAATGTTTATTCTATATATGTTCTATAAGGCCACAAGCTTTTAGTGTCTTTTTGCCTGGACTATAACACTATGGTATAAAGGAGTAAAAACTCTAAAAATTTCAAATTGGAATCTAAGATTACTTTTTGTGAATCTTATAGTGTTATTTAAAATTAAAAATCTTATAAGATCTGTCCTATTTTTTTTTAGTGATAAATTTTATTTTATGATCTTATACAATATTTTATAAATTTCATATAAACCTCACTTTAATTTTTTTTCCCTCCCCATGTACACTTTTTTTCCTCTCAACTTATACTTCCTTTTTCTCTCCTTCCTCCCTCTCCCTCCCCTCATACATTTCTTTTTCTTTCTTTTTCTTCTTCTTCCTCCGCCGCGGCCCCCTTCTTCCTTTCCCTCAGTTGCGGTCATGGCTTCCTTCCCCCTTCCCCTCCATGGCAAACGTGGCCTCCCTCCCCCTACCCCTCTGCCATGACCTCCTCCCCCTATGCCTGTATGTATATCTTTTTTGTTTTTGTTTTTTGTTTTTATGGTTTGTTGTTGCTATGGTTTCTTCTTCTTCATCATTCCATCTCTTTTGTTGATCTCTCTCACATTTTGTTGTTGTTAGTGGGAGATCTAGTGAAAATCAGATCTTGAGCTCAAGATTCTTATTTAAAATTTGTCACTAAAATTACTCTAAGGATCTTGTTGTAGTATATGTCAATGTCATATAGAATACAAATAATTTATGGTCTCCATAAATATCTGTGACATAAATAAATAAATAATGATATATGAATAATTTTTTATTTTAAACTTTTGGTCAATACTTTTTTTCCACTCTATTTCTTTTTTTTTTGTCTTTATAAAATTTATCATACCAATATTTTGTTTCTTTTTTTCTCTAAGCGTTAGATATTATGAGGTGTCTATGAACCATTTTCTGAAATAGATATAATTTGATAAAAAAAATATAAAAAAAACGAAGTATTAATGGAGAGTAAACAAGTGTTCATATATATTCGTAACTCAAAGTAACTTTGAACTGAAATTTTTATTTAATTGCTACAACACAATGCAACAGCATATCTTCAGTTTTTCTACTAGTAAGTACATACTAATGATACACTGAAATCGCAAACACATCAATTAAAGTACTTTTTTTTCTCAGCAATAAAAGTACTTGATAAACTGAAAAGGCTCCATTGCCATATATTGGTAAATGATAATCCCTTGACAAATATTACTAACATATTTTTTCACACATTCTTTATTAATAATTAAAATTTATTAAAAATATAATTATTTTAGGTTATTTCTTATTATTAGAATTTATTGCACTAACACTCCTTTAATTGCTTCAGGACAAAACTTAGATATACTTTTGTAAGGGTTGGTTGTCTTCTTCTCCAATCAAAATTAAAATTTCATTTTGATAATCGGTGTAATAAAGGTTTGCAACAGAGATTACATGGATTATCAAAATAAAACTTCAACTATAATTAAAGAATAAGATGAAGGTTAATAAATTCTTTAACACCCTCTTTTAACATATATCTTATTATTGACTGAAATTTATAGAAAATTATAAAATTTGTTGAATTTCACAATTCATTTAATGACCGTCTCTTCTATTTTTATAATTTTTAAAATATGTTAAAGAAGGGTGTGTTAAAGAATGTGATCATCCTGCAACAATACAAACAACACCAAAGCAACAGTATATAAGTTTTGTCCTTACTTTTAAGCCATGAATACTGCTTCCTCCATTGTCTTCAAAGCTGCTTGCATCCTCTGAGCCATGACCTGCAAGCCCGTGTCTATGAAGGAATCAAGATGCTCCAGTTTCCACCCTTCAACAGGTTCAACTTCATATAGCCACTCAATCTCACACCCCTCAGCCATTGGCAGCACCTTCAAAGTTGAAACGTAGGAGTGAAATCCTACATTCCCATCCACGATCGAATAGCTAAAAACCCGTTGAGTTGGGTCAATGGATAGCAGTTTCTGCTTAGTCCAATTCACAGTTTGTTTGCCATCATCCACAGGGGTCTTGAAACCAGCGCAGAAGCGAACACACCCAGGTTGGCCAGAGATACCTTCAACTGGAATGCATGTAGAGAGGGTGGGGAACCACTTGTCAAGGCCAAAGAAATCCTCCAAAAGAGGCCAAACTTGTTCTGCTTTGGCTCCTTTTACTTCTGTTGTGGCCTTGCCCTTCCATTTTTCCTTTTCAGGTTGGCTTCCTTGTTCAATTGGCTCCATCTATAGATAATATCAACTAGGAATATATGCTATACAAACACAAGGTATATGAAATGTATATCTTAGATATGAAAGTAGCCTTATATAATATAGCCGGTCCTATATATATAGACTGATGTAGTTACATATTGATTAACAATCAAAACATACAAAAAAAAAAGTTTTAATTGTTCATTGGTCCCTATACTGCATATTTTTTACATTTTATTCTTTATATATACATTTTAATCCTTATAAGATTGTAATCATTAATAGATTAAAAAGTGTATGGTTGAGAATTTAAGAACAAGTGATTTTTTGTTATAGAAATAAAACGATAAAAATTATGTAAATATAAAGACTAAATGAATAATTAAATCTATAAAAAAAATAATCAAGAAAACTTAATTGAGTTGGTTGAATAAAATATAAAAATTATTGTAAATTATTTTATATTATGATCAATTTTTACGAATAAAAAAAAGCAATAAAGTAGCATTAAGTCAAATTGTTATAGACTAAAAAATAGGTTTAATGTTACATTGAATCCGTTAATATTTTAATGTTATTCTGTTTTCGTCATTAATTTTTAAATTTTTTATTTTTATACTTTTAAAATATATTATTTTAGTTATTTTCTTAATTTTCCATTTATAATTTTAGTATTCTATTAATATTTAAATTTTAAAATAATTAATTTAAAATAATGACCATAAAAATCCATCAATCCTGCACACAAGATACGCAGCAACAGTAACGCACACAAGAAATCCATCTTTTTATATGCAACAGTCTCAAAAAATATTCAACAATAATATTGTTAGTTTCAAAAGGTTATAGGAGATGAAAATCTTGGAAGAGGATGAAATCACATCTGGAAGAGGTTGGAGATGATTTTTTTTTTTTAAAAATAAAACAAATATAGTAAAAAATTGAAAATCATCTTTATGTTAAATTAATTATTTTAAAATTTAATTATTAATAGAATACTAACGTTATAAATGAAAAATTAAAGAAATAATCAAAATTATATGTCAAAAACATAAAAAATTAAAATAAATATTTAAAATTTAATGTATCAAAATAAAATAACATCAAAATATAATAAATAAAAAATAACATTAAAGTTAAAAAAAATCATTTTTCATAATGTAACATTAATTCCACGTGATATTGCCGGGAATAATATATATGACAAGTGGCAATATTTTTTAGCTGAATCTAGTGGCTATTTTTTTTTGTTTTTTATCATGCATAGAATCTGGTGGCTATCTAGTACCTTCATATTGCACATAAGTGAAATGATTGGGAGCACATTTCAGTGGACAAGTTTGAGTGGGTTTTTCGGCGCTTTAGAAAATTATTATTAATTTATTTGAATATATTAATTGTTCTTCTATTTAACTTTATTTGAATTGGAAGTATATTTTATTTTATTTGAGTGAAATTAAATTCAATTATTGGAGGACTGTTCTTTTTTTAAGATACTCTTTTTCTTCTATATTTCTTCTCAAACAAACAAACAATGAAATTTTCATATTTCCATGTTAATTTTTTTCTGTTTCTTCTCACCTCATTTCTTTCCAAAAATCGACTTATATTTTAAACCATGCATACCAGTGGCGGAGCCAGAAAAATTATAAAGCCTGGGCAAAAATTTAAAGATAGCAAATTCACATTGTATATAATATGTAAATAGTAATCAATCAAAATAAAAGAGACTCGTCATTTTGTCAACAAAAATATAGTTTAAAATAAAAGAGATAAACATAATCTTACAATAGCGGGTTAAATAAAATTACGAGGCAAGTGTCCTTTCCGAGACTTCTTTGCGGTAAATGTTCGAATAATATCAATATCATCAAGCGACTTGAATATCTCCCGCTCGGTGTAACATACCATCAAGTCATTGAACCACACATCGTTGATCTTATTGCGCAATTTAGACTTGATAATCTTCATTGCTGAAAAAGCTCTTTCAACGGATGCTGTCGACACCGGCAATATCAAAGCTAGCTCAATAAGTTTATAAACCAATGGAAATACCAAATGTTTCTCAGTTTGAACCATCTTCATAGCCAAACTTTGAACATCTTCACAAGTGGAAAAAGAAGCATTTCTTCTCACTTGAAGCACATAAGTTTCAAGTTGATCCCTAATTGTTCCTCGGTCATCATCAGAAAAGTCTGCATGATAAATATCAGCAAGACGAGCAAGCTTATCAACATCAAACTTGGAGAAAGAGTTCTTGGGGTCAAGACATGAGAAGCAATCAAGTATAATGTTACTTCCTTCACTAAAGCGGTGATCCATCTCCACACATATTTTATCAATAGCAACATAAAAAATCTTTGCACGGTAATGATGAAGATTAGTGATAGTCCTCCCTTCTGCTCTTGAACGACCCCGAACCGGTATTTCGTCATCCATATTTGGTACCGTAATACTTTTAGCTACACAAAATCCTTGGACATCGGCAAAAAAATTATTCCAGCCACTCTCTCATTGTGCCCAACCGAGCTTTGACAACATCAACTAATTCCATGGCATTCACAATATTAAGATCTTTTCTTTGCAATACATTTGAAAGCTCGTTTGTGATACCAAACAACTTTAACATTAACCTCAAAATAAAAGCAAATTTAAAGCTCTCCATTTTTTCTATCAAACCTGCTGCTTGAGATGGTCCACGTCCATCTTCATCAACCATACTAAGCACCTTTAACACGGAGGACCACATTTGATCCAAACGAAGCAATGTAGTATGATGTGAACCCCATCTAGTATCCCCGGGTCTAGTGAGACTAGATGATTGGTGTAAGCCCCTTCTTCTAGATATCTCACCACTCTCAAGTTTATTTAAAATATCTTTGTGTTGTGCCTCTGTCAAAGCATCCCTCCTCTTATAAGATGCACTTGTTGTATTCACAATCAAGGTGATGTACTCAAAGAAATCATGAATAGATGAGCAACTACTAGTAACAGACACAACAACCAATTGCAAACGGTGAGCATAACAATGGACATAGAAAGCATAAGGATTTTCATCTAGAATTTTTCTTTGCAAACCATTAAATTCACCTCTCATATTTGAAGCTCCATCATATCCTTGCCCTCGTATCCTTGAAATAGATAATGTGTACTTATCAAGAATACCATAAAGAGCATCCTTTAATGACTTAGATGAAGTATCTGTGACATGATGTAGAGCAATAAATCGTTCCACAACATTCCCTTTGTCATTCAAAAACCTAAAACAAATTCAACCAGTTTACTTGGCGGCATAGAGAGTAATAGTTAATGAAAATTGGAAATTGGAAAATACAACTACTAACCTCAACATCACCGCCATTTGCTCTTTGACGGATATATCACGTGACTCGTCAATAAGCACGGAGAATTGTCTATCACCAAGCTCTTCCATAATCACCTTGGTAACTTCATGTGCACAACACGTTGCAAGCTCCTTTTGAATGTCACCGCAAGTCATTTTGCAATTTTTTCCACCACGGTCAAAAGCATCCCTCACTTGTTCATTCTGAGATTTTACCCAATCTACCATCTCTCTAAAATTGCCCTTATTTAGCGAAGTAGAGGATTCATCATGGCCACGGAAAGCCATGCCTTGTGCTATGAGATATCTTGAACAATCTAAAGAACAAGTCAAACGAATCTTATACAATTCTTCTGATTCCTTGGTTGCTTTAGCAAACTTACTTGTCACACTTTGTCTTTGATTATTATAATCATTGTAGTGCTTGACACATGAGTTGTGCAAACTATTATGACTACCAACATGACCTTTCAAGCCTTGAGATGCATGCTTCCAATCTCTATATCCGCTTTTAGTGAAGACTTCAAAACCAAAGTGCTCGGCCCTCTCGGGTTGCTTAAATAGAAAACAATAAAAACAATAAGCTGCATCCTTTATCTCACTGTATTCTAACCATGTATAATTCTTATACCATGATTTACTAAATGTTCTTTTAACACTTCCAAATTGAGTACGAGGAAAGTTTGACAAATCTGGTTGCATTGGACCCTTCAATATATATGCCCTCCTCACTTGGTCTTGAATATCCGGAGCATACTCATTAATTTGTTTCCTACGACCTGGATCACGCACAATCTCATTTGGATTAAACTCATTAACCACATTATTAAGTGGTGGTTCTAATTCAGCTTCCGGTTGCACAACATTCACATTCTCAATATTTTCTCTATCAACCAAAAATCTCCTCATATCTGAAATAAAGATAAAATAGTTACAAAATTGTAGCAAAGAAAATTTTAGTGTTTGCAATTGATATATTAGAAAACTCTTTTGCAACCATGTATGTAGTGCAACACAAAAGACCAAAAAGAAATTATTAACTTAAGCAATCAAAAGTCTTTTCCTCTAAGCTTTTTTCCATATTAGAAAAGCAAAAAAAAAAAGGGAATAAAATATGACTTTTTCTTCTTCAATAAACGTGCTCTTAGTGGGGAAGAAAAAGAAAAAGTGTCCACTATGACTCTATGAGTTCACTGTTCACACTTGAAAAATGGAAGAAAAATTAAAGAACACGGAAGTATCACAACAAACAAAAACACTTTCCATCTTAATCACTTTTATTTTTCCTAACTTACCTTACCTGCGGCTGCTATGGGATTATGGAAGAGAAGACGGCGACGACGGCACGGAGAGGAGGAAATAGAAGGAGTCGGCGATGGAGGGAAGAGAAGACACAGAGGAGAGGAGGAGGGAGGCGGCGGCGACGGAGGGAGTTGGAGGAACTGCCCACCGCTGGATTCGGAGAGACGGAAACTTTCCGTTTCCTTTTTCCTTTTTCCTCTTTCTTTTTTTTAAAATTTTATTTATTTTTTAAGACTAATAAAAAAATCTTGGGCTTGTAACCAAAAAAAATGCCTAGGTGAGCCCGGGCATATGCCCCTGCTGGCCGCATGGTAGAACCGCCACTGATGCATACTGAATTGTTGGTCAGGTATTCCAAATTCTTTCCTCTCACAGTCTCACTTATATTTTATCTTTCTTTACATACACGCATCTCAAAAATGCTTTCTAAAATCAAAAGAGACAACTTTTTGTTATCCCACTTAAATATTATAAATAAAAGAAAACATTATTAATGATGAAACAATATTACCATATATGCGACATTGCAGGGAATTATTACTTAGCACCTTTGTCCACTTATTGAAAAAGCCAAATAAATTATTGGAAGCACAAATTATTATTTGAACACTAATCTGTTCTTAACTGCTTAAGTTAAATGAAATTGAATTATATATATGCTGAATATTCTAATTTATAATTCTAAAGTAGATGATGGAAAATAATTTTCTTTTTTTGACTGGAAGGAAAAGGATTGATTACATCCATAAGCAAAGCTCTAATGAGGTATAATAAAATATTTTATATATATATATATATATATATATATATATATATATATATATATACACTCCACTTTATGCCTTAATGCAGTGGGAACCAATTAAGTAATTAACAAGAAAACTTACTTATCCATTAGCTTAGCTGATACATAAGACTCTTCAAAAAGGTTCAATAAGGTCATGGAAAAACACCTCATATATATTTATTTGAATGTAAATAGGGAGAAAGAAAATTGAAAAGAAAAATTAGTTTGAAAATATTAACATTTCAGTGATGGTTTGAAAAGAAAAAAAATAAGGAGAGAGATTTTGACGCGAGATTAAAAAAAAAAGAAGGAAAACCCCTATTTCCCAAGTAATGTGAAAGTAGGACATATGTAATTCAATGAAATATTTTGCTTATAGAAAAAAGTGATGTGAGAGTAGGGACAAGGACTTTTTATTTTTTATGAATAAATAAATAAAACTTTTCATAACAGATTTTTTTAAAAAAAGTTGTATTAAGAAAAGATAATTGAGTAAATATATTAATCGTTTTTTTTGGGTTCAACTTATCTTTTAAAAATAATTGGTAAAAAACTATTTTTTTATACAATTCTATCCAAACAAAAAGAGAGAAACTCCTCCATTATTTCTTTCCTTATATCATTCTATCCAAGAATCCAACAACCCATCTTTTTTTTATTTCTTTCCCCTCTTATTTATTTCCTCTTTGTTTCAATTTTTTTATTTGGACAGAATATTATAGAGAACGGTAGCCTGAATATATAGAGCAATCAAGTATTGTTCGCACACCTTAAAAGATATGGGAAAACTCCTATATAATTAAATCTCATATTTTTTCCCTACTGTTAAAGATTTCAATGGATAATATATTGGATTTGAACTGTTGGTAAATAACAAAGTTACATTGTCTCTACACTATTATAAATACTTTGACTTGTGAACATGGTAGCATAACCATTAGTGACTGCCAAAGAAATGAGACAATCAGTCACCCTAGTAACATAGTGTGTGAGGTAACTGTAAATTGAACAACATTAATTTTACCTAATTTATAAAATAGAATCATAATAATTTTGCTAACATCACCTTTTTTTTCTCTTTAATTTCCTGTTGTTGCAGTGACCTGACATTGTTCGGGTAAATAAATAGGATGTAAAAACTGATGCGATTAAGGAGGTTTTAAAAAAAAAACTCGGTAACCATATATAATTTCAGAGTTTCTATGATGTATCAATAATTTGGAGGGTTTTATATTGTTAATTTTTTAGTCAATCAAATTTACATGTTATCTTTTCATAATTATTTTTTTTTTCAAATTAATCCTTGATTATTATTTTTAAAATTTTAAAATTGTAATTTTTAAATTAGAAAATATGATTAAAGATAACTTTAGAAGTCTCAAACTTAAAATCTTTTTAATTGCTTTCATTGATTTTTATAAAACCTATGCTTAATAAACAATTTTAAGAAATTTGTAAACCCTAAACTCGAAAAGATTTTTTATAAAAAGCGTATAAAATAACTAATTATTTTAGGATTCAGACTTATAAAGTTATCTTTAATCATATTTTTTAATTTTAAAAAGTTACAATTTTAAAATTTTAAAAATAATAATCAAGGACTGATTTGGAAAAACAAAAAAAAAAGTTAATGACAAAATAACATGTAATTTGATCTGTTAAAGAAAATTATCAAAAATTTCAAATTATTGAGGAGACCATAGAAACTCTCATGTAATTTTTGTTCTAACATCAAGATTTTCAGAGTGTTTGTTGCCACAATTATTGTCGCATGGCTGCATTTTTACTTTGTAGCAACAAAATCGTGAGCATAATTATAAATAGGCAAATTGTACATGTTGTATGCTCATTCTTAACCTCGATGGTCGTCTCACTCTCTATCTTATCTTTGATAACTCCAAATTCGGTTTAATGGTCTTGACCATTAGCGATGTGATGTTTAGACATTTACTTATATTGAAATTAAAAGGGGTATTATGTGATGGAAATTGAAGAAAAAATGTGAGTTAGTGGCCGGTATAGTGTGTGAACTATTATTGGTCGATGTGAGTTAGTGGTCGATGTCATGAGTCTCATTGATCTATTATTGGTTTAAGGTTATCAGTAAGTTTCATAGTCTGATAGTCACCTTAGTCAGGGAGTGCGGTTTGAGAGTGAGAGAATAAAAGTCCAACAAAGAAAACAAAAGAATGAAGACAATAAACTCAAGTTTTTGTTAGGATGTCTGGTTGTAAATTACGGTCTACAATTGTGATTGCAACATCAAGATATTTTGACATTTCATCCCATTAGTTGTATTATTTTTTTCATAATATAAACGTTATTTTGACATTTTATCACATTAGTTGGAACTTGATGTTGAAATAGCATGGTGCTTTGGAGATACCCACTCTCCATTTTTATTAGACAAACCAGACAGCAAGGATCACGCGCATGTATCAAAAGGAAAATACAACCTAGAAATAGGATATATAGTACGAGGAGGCCAAAGGGGGTGGCTGGCTGTACGTCAGCCACACATATATATTAGTGGTAGATCATCAAAACTGACAGAAACTTGGGTGCATGTGAACAAACTGTAAGAAAAATTATCAATCGCAATTCCAATGTTATATTTAACACCTGTAGAAAGATAAAAATATAAAGGGGGTTGTTAAGCATTCACTGTCCCACACTCTTGTGTGGGGGTACGTTCTGTTTTCTATGTGAAAATAAGAAAATTAATGGATTCTTGGGCCACTTAAAGGTACTATATACACTGACGTAGGGAGAATAGAGAAAATACAAATGATTAATTGATATGTTGATTAACCTCCATCTATAGTCACCAGATTTGACTGAGAGGTAGAAAGATAACTTTTTACCCCCTTTCTAACTACATATGTAACTGATTAAAAAGTGTGCTTGTTCGGTTGTTCCTACAAGTACACACACAGACAAAGTCATAGATTGTTTTCCACTTATAATGATTTAACCAGTGATTTACAGTTTTTCACACACATGAATATTCAGATGCAAGATATATGGATATACATAGAACCTTGTGATCCTAGGGCCCCAACTGCAATAATTTTTTGGCTTTTAGTTAATTAGGTAATTAATCAATTAGCTTGCTTGATATCTGGAGCCCACCCCTCCTATGGTAAATATTTTACATGGCAGGCATTCATAAAGCAAGATAATTGTTTATTCAATTAGAAAATTATATAAAATCATATATACATACTTTGTTATGAAATAAAAAAGATATTATCTCCAAGTCCCAACAAAGGTTGATACTGTTGTAATTAACCAGGAGGAGTTGGGAGGTGTAGTTACTACTGCTGATAAAGTTAGAGCAAGCTGTAAGAGTCCCATCTTTTGTTGTTTTCTTGTGAAATAATTTGTCTAGTACTCGCTGTGAGACCAGTGTCCAGTAAGCAAATAGCTAGTATGTTATATAATTCATGTTTCAATTAAAGTTTTCAAACATAAATTTGAATAGAAAGTATATTATAAATTTGATAAATAAAAAAAGGTTTATTAATTATAATATAATTTATGTCTAGATTTTTTTTTGTTTTAAAATATGTTAGTAAAATGGTTTTTCTTAAAAATAATACTAATCAAAAGTACTAATTTTATTTGATATTGTTTTGAATAAATGCTGTCAATGTAAAAAGGTTGACTTTAAAAAATAACCTATATATATGTTGCTTTAAATTGAAACTCAATTTAATGTCTAACATAGTTATGTGAAAAGATTATGATGAACAATCAAAATAATAGTGATAAACAACTGATCTCCAAAAAGTATGTTAGAGGATCTCAAATGGCTACGTGCATGTTTGAAAATGTGGTGGAGAAACTTTCAACCTACATTTGGAGAAGTAACTTTTGTTATTTTTGCTCTGAATGTAAGTTGGGAGGAAAATGAAAGGATATTCAAACATATATAGGTTATTTCCACCTCAGCCTTTTCATTTGCAGATAGATTAAAAGAATGTGATGGTCCCAGCTAGCACTATCCGACATACGTTTCACTAATTATTTGAATTGTGAGCCCAGAAGTTCAGATTAAAAAAAAAATAAACTACTTATTTAATTATTACAACGTTCGAAATGTGATCATTAAGTAAAATGTGGGAACAATGGGATTTTACAAATATCTTAATTTTTAAGCATGCAATGGATGTACCACCAAAAAGTATTGAATTTTCTTTACTAATAAAAAAAAGGTGGAGTGGGTATGATCATGATCAATGGCCCTCTTAAGGAGAAAATTGCCTTAAAGCAAGTTCACGAAGATGAAACCCTAAATAATTTAACAAGTGTGTGCATAAATTTGAATTAAAGTGCTTTAACCAAACCTAGTTTTTAGTTTTACGAAGCTTGAGAGGGCTATGGTCCAAGTCATCTGAACTAATGGGAGAAAAATATATTCGGAGAGACAGATTATAATGAGGGATCAGTCGAGGATATAAATGGCATAGTTCAAAATGATAATCAAGAGATATTATAAGTGTAAGTCGTCTTAATTTTTAATCAACAATTTTTTTATTTTCGTTCTTAATTTTATAAAATATAATTCACTTTTAATCCTTTTCTTTTATATATTTTTCACTTATATTGAGGATTAGAAAATGCTAATAACAATTTAATCTTTGAATAAAAATGACATTGGGAGAGTGAGATCAATTATTATGTGCAGTTTAGAGATAAAGACATCAAAAGAAAAGTAGAAATCAACAGAGTTTATCGCGCGCCATTATATATAATTATAAATTTATAATTATAATATAATTTATATATTTAAAAATATTATTATAATTAATTTTAATTATATTTAAATAAAAATTTATTTTGTACAATACACATATTAAAGTAATAATAATATTAATTAGTATAATATAAAAAGTTTATAAAATTAAGGCAGAGCTTTATTAAGATTCTTTTTTTAAAGTCTCTTTTTTTTAACGTTCTTAATCTAGTCTAAGTATTTTTTAATTCATTCGAATAATAGTTTAATACAAACGCCAATACATTTTTCACGTATCTTTTCTACGGTTGATTTGTACAAGTTATTAAATAATGATTTGGTACATAGTTTTAAGAAAAGTAATTGTTTTTTTTTAATTTCTGTAAAAAAAATTGATTAAAGAAAAATATTATTTCTTTTAAAAAAGTTGTACTAAATATGTTTTTAATCTAATACAAATATTTATTTCACACTCTGCACGTTTATTTCTAGCTGCACTATTTTTTGCATTCTTATACGATAATCTATTCAACTTTTATTATTTGTTCCATCCATTCTAAATAATTTTAACTTTACAATTTATTCAGGTAAAATATTTTCTTCTAAAAAAGTGCCACATTATCTCAAAATATCCTTAGTGCCTATGGCATCTCTTGGTTTATAGGTCTCTTCTTCCAAATTCTATATATGTTTACTTCAATATAAAAATAAATCATGCATGTTGTACACTCTTTTAATAAAAAATTTATTATTAATTGAAATTTTTTTACAACTAAAAATTTATGAGTCTTACTATTTATATATTTTTTGTAATTTCTAGTAAATTTTAATTAATATTGAAATATATCTTAAAATATATATTAATAGTTATATTCAAAAGAACAATATTACAAAATGACATTCTAATCAACTGAGCTAATAGATCAATTATATTAAAAAATAATTAAGGTTGATATATATAACACTAAAATTTTTAATATATATTTAATACACATATAAGTTTACATAATAAATTTTGTAACAATTAATTTTGATCTAATAATGTATTTTTTTACATATATACATTTTTATTAAATCTATATGTAAAATTTATATTTAAAATTTGTATATATAAAAAAATATTATTAGATTAAAATTAATTGTTACAAAATTTATTATGTAAACTTATATGTGTATTAAGTATACATTAGAAATTTTAGTGATATATATATCAAATTTTTTAACATAATTAATCTATTAGCTCAGTTGGTTAGAATGTCTTGTTAATAACACAAAAACTATAGATTTGAGACCTGCATATGTCATTAATTTTAAATTATTTTGTAAAATATATTTTTAATATAATATGTGTCATGGGACTTACGATTTGATAATCCGTAATCCATAAGCCTCTTACGGATCCATATAATCCATAAATCTCATAAGGATTATCAATTTGTAAGAGTTATATGTAAGAGTATTTTTGGTTTTTCCTTCTAATTCTTATTAATGGTGTATTGAAAAAAATGTTGAGTGCAGCAAGAAAATCCTAGAAAACGTTTATCTGTTGGGCTTATAGAGCCCAGTATAAGGGGGTCGGCCTTACCTACTATTTGAAAACATGGCTGCAAGAAAGAAAGAAAAAACGCTGAACAAATATTTATTTAAGAATTTGATTAAATTGAAATGCACAATTACACTGCACGGTAAAATTTACCTTATCATTTCATTATATATTGTCATGTAAAATTTACAATATCATCTTATCACACATTGTTACTAGGGGTGCCCGCAATGCAGATTAAAATATAAAAATAATTTATGGTTTTGTTTGATTTAGTTTAAAGCCAATATAACTAGTTAAAAGTTAGTCACATCTAGATAATTGATTATTACTTATTATTTTATCTTCTTATTTAGAAATAAAATTTACTGAAATTGATAAATTTTTAATATAATTTATCCAATAATGAAGAATATTAATAAAAGAGTATAAAAAAGATATTGTTAGTATTTATCATTCCTATAAATAACTTAATGTAATTATTATTTTTACTCACTTAGCTATAGTTTTTTTTAATAGATTTTTGTTATAAAAAAAGAGGAGAATATTATTAGGATTCTTCATCCTTATTGATAAATGATAACAAAACTTGATATAATCATTTCCACTCATTAAGGGTGTGTTTAATCTGCTAAAAATACAGGATAAATAAAATATTACTGGACAAATAACTGAATCGTATGATAACTTTTTATACTATAAATTGTTTTGGTGGTAGTCAATGTACAATACAAGTAATTTTGTATTGTATTTTATTTGATGTGTCTATGTACGTGATAAAATAATGTAAATTTTATTATAAAATACTAGGTGCATTAGCAGCACCTTAGCAACACAATAAAGGAGAAACACTTCCACAGAAGATGCGTGGTCCATGACGCCACCAGGCAAAGGGTTTGGCGATGCAAGGCTATCACGAGGTCACAATGATGGCGGTGGCGACACGACGACGTGATGCAGCCTCGTCGAAATTGGCCAAAAGAAAAAAAATATAACAAGAAGGAGGAAGATAATAATGAGAACATTTGAATAAATTAATAATGAAAAGAAATAAATAATAAGTAAAAAGAAAACAACAACAATCCATATGGTCCTCGCCGGCGACCACCAAGGTACGATGCTTGGAGAGAGAGGTTTAGAGAAGGAAACCCATATAGAAAAAGAAAAAATGTGTGATAATGAAAAGTTAAAAAATAGAGATAACATTATATTTTTACTTTTATTAGATATTGGACAAAAAGTTATACGGATTTAGTGAATTATAGATTTTTAGATACGGTCTAATCTATCATTTTTTTATTTCGTATTATCCCTCATTCATTCTTTAAATCAAGCGTTAGACAATTATTTTTGTGTTGTCCATTCTGTTATTTTTTAGCAAATCAAACATACCCTAAATTAAATAAATAAATAAATTAACTCAACTCTCTTCTAAGCTTGCTTCGTAATAGGATCTATATAATTACTCTAATGGGAAAGCATAAACAAGAAGAAATAAGCTTTTATTAGAATATATATATATATATATATATATATATATATATATATATATATAACAAACTAAAAAGAACAACTTAATGGATTTTTAATAATGAAATAATCTAATAAAAACAGAAATTATTAACAATTATTATTTACAACAATCCAATTCATTTTTTTATTTTTTAAAATAAATGAATTAGAAAAAAATTTTATCGTAGAGATGAATTAGATTTATTAACTATAAATGAATGGTTTAAATTATCGATGTAGGCTCACTTTTTTTTCATTGTTTTATGATTATTCTGTTTTATTATATTAAGTTTTAAAAATTTTGTTTTTATTTTATTTTATTTTTTATTTAAAATGTTAATATTCTGATAACTTTTAAATTTTAAATTAATTAATATAACATATTGTAATTAAAATCCGTCACTATCCACATCCACAGAATCATTCATCAAACAAAGTCAACAAAAGCAAATCTCAAAACTCGAAATTGTAACCTAAAACCAACCCTCGAAACCATTAACAAAACCCCCCATTTGGGTTTTCGCAACACAAGATCTAGGAATGCAGCACCAGATATGGGAACGCAACACCAAATCTAGATCCTCATAACTCTGACTGTTCTTGTTTGGGTCTTCAAGTGTTCCTGTGTTAGCGTCACTGGGAAACTTAGGTTTTATCTCTGGACCACGCATACTCTTTTATAATTTATATTATATTATCAGATAAAAATGTTCCAATCTTTTCTTTTTTTTTCAGATAAGCACCAATTTTTTCGTGGCAGATGCATGAGCCAGCCAAATGGCAAACAATTACAGAAGGCCGATAAATTATAAACTGAGGCCACCATAAAAACTTAAGTGTAAAGCATTCTATTTAGAAAAAGTCCTGAAAAGTAGATGCATTACAATTAAAAGACTTCCTTCAATGACAAGATTTAGGAGACAACCAATAATTTAGGAGAAAATATCTGAATATTTTTAACTAGTCATGTATGCTTGACAATTGGCAAGTTTAATTAATCATTTTGATGAGAGAATTAAGCAATGGTCTATTACTAATTGTCTACCTTGTGATGATATGCCAGGGTTAAAATATGAATGTGTCTCTTTCTCTAAAGTTTTTCAACTTTCCATTAAGGAAAAACCATTTTCTTTTCATTCTTTCTTCTTTCATCACCTCGTTAATTCTCGTCCATAATGTATTATTTTGACCCACCAACTGAGCTTTAGGTAATAGCAATATAGAGAAGTTGAGCAGCGAGACAAATGCTAATTAGTATACATTAGACATTGATTTAAAAAATAAAACTTTATGTTAACAATTTTTTTTATCATAACTTTAAATCGCATACTGTAATTGTGGTCGTATTGTTGGGCATGGAAAGCGAGATGCATGTGTTGTCTTAGTAGGGCGTACTTTCTCCTCTTAAATGTGTGGAGTTTAACGAATTGAGGACCAGAGTGGCCATTCTATGTACCATATATGATAAAACAACACTTTCAATTTGGAAAAGAGAAAAGAGAGAATGGCTCTATGGTTGTGGTTGAGCAAGGAAGGCAGAAAGTTTTATTTGGAGTCTTATTAGTAGTAGTACTACCATCCTGATCTGTACCATAGAAAATTTGAAAGAAGCAACGGTCATTCTTGAATAATTACAATATTTTTTATCCAGTATTTAATTAAGACTGAAATATTTTGTTTTTGAGATAAGAGTAAAATATCTTTTTGTTTCCTTAAAATTGTAAGACATTGTCATAGTAATTATGTTAATAAATGTGTAATGTAGTTTAGTTGGTTAAGTAAGGATGTATAATTTGATATTGATAAAAAAAATGTGAAGTGATATCAAATTAATAATTTCAATGAATTTTTAATCAAAATAACATTAAAAACATTTTCAAGCTAACTAATATATGTGTCCTTCATTAATGATTGGTCCTATCAGCAAATATAAAATAAAGAAAATTAAAATTCATGGAATCCACCACTCCTTGTCCTCACTCTCCACTTGCAAACCCATCTTCTTCCATATATATACTCCACCGTAACAACCACCATCATCTCTTCCAATCATCATGTGCTGTTCCACATAAAACACCCATGTTATCATTGACACTCACACAATCACTCATTCCAATTCTCTTAGTAGAAAATTGGGACCTAACTCAACTCTAAAAGTTAATTCAAAAGGTAAAGGTTGTCCCTCACTTATATATTTTAATGTGGGATTACTTTTAGTCGATGTGAGACTTTAATTATTTCCCTCACGCCAAGCACTTCCTGGACTCAGGGCGTAAACAACAAATGGTTGGTGTTTGTCACCACAAAGCTAGAACTAACGAAAGCATGGTCCCAAGATCAAAACTGGCTCTAATACCAAGTAGAAAATTGGGGTCTAACTCGGTCCTAAAAGTTAGTTCAATGGGTGAGGGTTGTCCCTCACTTATATATTTTAATGTGAAATTACTTTTACTATTGATCGACTTCATGCCAATATATATATATATATATATATATATATATATATATATATATATATATATATATATATATATATAAAATTCAACCATTAATGCTTGTGATTTGCAAGATTGTTGTTTCGTTGGCTATAGGTTCACCTGATCAAGCAGAATGAAGTTCCTAGAGTAGACACTATTGAAGAGCATCTAATTTAAGCAATCCCTAAACAAAGTTGGAGAGATGTGTGGCATATCAAATTTTTTTCTAATCTCAAATGGCATTGTTTCGGTCATAGTCTAATTTTGATTGAAACCTATAGCAACAAAATGAAGAACGCAAAGATGTTATCATAAGCTCATTGCATTTAGGGGTAATGTCATTCCATTAAAATGAACTGTGGTGGGTAACTAGGTTATATTTGATAAAATTAACTGAAAAGTTAATTAAAAATTAAAAAATTAGTTAAAAGTAAAAAAACTAGTCGATAACTAAAAGTTATAAGTCAATTAGTTTATTAAATTATAAGTGTTTAATATAATTATTTGTTGAAGTAATTAAAAAATATAAAATGACAGAAAAATAATAAAATTATGATTTATTTAAAAAAATAATTAAAAATTGAATAAATATATTGATAATAAAATAAAAAAATATAAAAAGTTAAAAATCAGAAACTAGTGTCTTGAAAAATTCTACTTCTGGTAGGATTTCAAAATATATTAAAAATTACTAATAAAGTTGCTAAAAAATATTATTTATCGAATAAATAAATAAGTTTTTTGACAAAAAAACTAAAATCTAATTAAAATGTTTTGTGAAATATAGGCATAATTAATATTAAACAATTACCTAAGCAAATAAAGGAGCCCAAATTAAAGGTTAACAAATTGCAAATGATGGATATATATATAGAAAAACTTACTTAACCAAGAACACCATGTCTAGATTAAAGTTTTAAAACTTAAGTTTTTATTAAATTTAAGTTTATAAATTGAGTTTGTAAAAATAGTCCAAGTCTTATTTTTACAAAATTGTGTTTTTAGACAAAATTTTTAATATGAAAACATATTTTGGTGAATAATAAAATATGCCATGAAATTAAATATATTTTCCAAAAACACGTTCAGCACCCGAAAATACTTATTGAAGGGTTACAAAATCAAATTTAATCCTGTCTTCTTAGGTCTGAAATAGCAAAACAGAGAGAAAAAAAGTAATCAATGCAAACAACTTATCAAAATTTCTCATTTGATAAAATTTAATACAACCTAACCCAATTCATCTATCAGAAATTCAGAACCTTGTTTAAAGGTGTACTGTTTTGCTTGTACAGTTCGAACTTTCGACGATTGAGTAGGCTCGACAAGAATAGCAAGTGTGGACAATATACGTACACCTCCGCGCCTATTAAGAGGGGGAAATTTTTATTTGTTTGTTGATTATTGATTATTAAAGGGGTTAATATTTGTTTTAAAACATTTCAATAATATCTATTTATATTTTTTAGTGACAAAACAATCTTATCTCTGTTTTACGGAAACAAAGAGTGTTACGAACTCAAATAAAAATCACATATAATTTGAGAATCATAAATTCCAAAACTCAATTGATAACCTAATGTTCTCTTTATTTTTTTTTCTATCAAATTATGTCACCTATCATATTTACACTTCTTTCTTTTTCTTTCAGGGGTCAACTAACATCTTCAAAAACTCTTTATTTTAATAGAGGAATAATTTATTTCAATAGTACGTGTCTGAAAATTGACTATGGTCAACACACGCATACCATGTTACAGAAATCACAATATTAGACGGCAAAGATTATGTGGTTGTGTTGTGTTATTATGACAAACTTAGTCTCTACGGCAAATGCTAACCGTTGGGAACTAACAAGTCTTCTATTATTAGTTCCCATCATGGAGACCTTCTAGTAAATTCCAATCCAACTTCCATGTAAAGCAAAAGCATACAAAACAACCCTATCATTCATTTGCTTGCCCAACCCTCTTAGGGCTCGTGAATTCCAACCTCCTTTGAGTTGATACATACATACATCTTTGTTTAATTTGTGTTTAGAAAAATTATTAGTTTAATATGTGAAAGGTCACCTTAAAAATCAATTCATAAGGGGATGATCTATCTAGCTATATAAACACTTATCATGTTCATGAATTACTCGATGTGGAACTATTCTTAACAACTTCTGCAACACAAAAACAAACACCTTATAATTAGGATCTTATATTTCAATCTTATAGATGGGAATTTATGATAAAAAAAAATAATTATTAATCAAATTGATGAATATTTTTCATCTACTCCTCTCTTGGTCCTTAATTATAACATCATTTTAACTAAATGTGTAATGCAACTCTTTTCCCTCTCAATCAACAAAACAATACATAATAGTCCAAGCAAGCACGCGCTCTTAAGGAAAGTGGTACTTTTTTAAGTTTATATTATAATATCCCAAACACTATCTAGTATTATAATAACCACTTTCTTAATACATAGAGATACTTATCTGCTTGTACCCCTTTATATACCTCCACACCCCCACTCTCTCTCTCTCTCTCCCATAGATAACAACAACAAAGTCCCAGTCACTCACCAATCATCATTGCTAACACTACCACTCCAATTAGTAAATACACTCCCTCAAACAATGGAAATGGAAGCAAGCCCAAAGCAAATAGTGGCAAGGAAGCTATGGAACATAGGACGCATAGTGTTCCTGATGTTGAGAAAGAGCAAACTCGCCGCTGACTTCAACCTCAACTTGTTGCTCAAACGCGGCAAGCTCGCCGCCACAAAGGCCATAGCCAACACCATCCTCACGCTCCACCTCCACCGCTCCCAAAACGACGACGACGCCGTTTATTACCCGCGCGACTACGAGTTCAGCTGCAGCAACAGCCCCGCGCTCTTCCACGTCATCAAACGCAGCACCAATAAGCACCACCGCCGCCGCCACCGCCACTACGACGACGACGTTTCCACCGTTCAGAAAGTGCTCGAAATACTCAACAACAACAACAACAACAAGGTCGCTACTGCTTCTCCGTTACCCGGGTTCGGAAAGAGTCCAATTGGGAGAAAACTGAGAATCACGGACTCACCCTTCCCTTTGAAGGACGAGGAAGGTGGGGACAACCAGGTTGACGTTGCGGCTGAGGAGTTTATCAAGAGGTTCTATAAGGACCTCGACTTGCAGCAGAAGATGGCTGCTATTGAGTCACCCTACCGTTATAACTTATGGGACAGATGAGAAAATATTGTCACCTTTTGTTATCCATAAACTATTCTTGTATGGTTTCGAACTATCACGTGTTTTTACCTGCTATATATATAGTCAGTTTTTGAATTCACTAGAAAAATTTACTAATACTTGATTATATATATATATATATATCAGTTGAAAACTATTAGGATCATAGATTGTGATGTGGTATTGGATCATGTAATAATTTCTCTTTTATCATTACCTTATACGCATGTTTTCTTACTACTTACACGAGTTATTTGATTTGTCACTTAAACTCATTGCAACCCTCTTTTTATTTTTGTGACAGCACCTTCTTCATGTTTTTCACAATCTTTTGTCAAGTAAAAAAAAAAAAGTCACATTGTGAGAGTTAATTATTTGCACGGAGTTTGCGCATCGATCTATGGTTGAGGTGTGAATTAACAAGAGTTTGATGTATATTGTTTAATTTTCTAAGATCTTGTTAACCAGTGTGCCCTAATTAAGGAATTAAAAGAGAAAATTAAATATTTATTTTATAAATGATAAGAGGGCGAACAAAAGATTATGAATAACATAATTTTAGCTTTTCAATAAAAATATTTTTACTTTAATTTATTTAATTAATGTCTTTAGGACACCGATTAATATTTATTTCTTCTTAATTATATCATAGTTTAAGATGGAGAGATGCAGCTTGTACATAGCTTTGTATTTTCGTCACCTAGTTTGTTTGTTTTTTCTGTATATTGGCTTTCCCATTTGATAATAAGTGAGAGTAAATTTCATCCATTATTATGATGTGAGATGTTTAGATTTGTTATGCTATCATTATTGATGATGGTAGTAAGTAACAAAAAGAGGGGAAGAAAGGTCACAGGAAACAAAAGGGAGTTGTCTATGTGCTTGTTAGGAAATTTTTATGGCTCTCAATAAAAACTTTGCATTTACTACCTCTGCTTTTTCTCCGATAAAATGAAGAATAAAGCAAGAAAACGTTATATCCCTGGCCATGGGGTCGTTAAGTACAGAAATTAAAGAGGTACAGCTTTTTAGGGTTGGTAGATTGCAAATTGGCTCTTTGTTAGCCCTTTTGATCAGTCTTATTTTCTTGTCTCTGAATTGGTCTCTCTGCATTATGAGGGTGGTTCTGCTGGTTCCACTGTTTCTGCTTCAATATTTATATATACAAGCTTATAATAACTCGTAATTAAATTGAAGTGTACAGTTAAAAACTTAAAACAAAGTATACGTAAGTAGTGTAGGTGCATTTAATTAATTAAGTCTCTTTATTTGAATTCACTAACGTAGTAGTATATCTGATATTTCTCATAAATAAACTTTTTGCTAATTTAATGGGGAGACAAACACGAAAATTAAACATTGTAGTTAATTTGTTTACTATTTGCTGCGCGCACATTTAATTTGTTAGAATTAGAATCAGCATCCGTCTATTCCTAACCAATAAATACAAATCAGTTATGTTTATTAATTAATTACTCTATTTTATTTAACCTAATTATATATATTTGCTTTCGGTAATGTAACTAATCGATGTTAATTGTTATAGAGAAGATATTGCTGGTGTTGTTGTCCATGATGATGATCCTGAATAAACTGCGAACCCACATACTTGAATGATCACGAGCTATTAATTAAATTACATGTACAATTCATTTCTTGTATTCACGAATCAAATAACCATAAATGAAATTAGTTTGAGATGTGTGATGATACTGTTCTAAATGACTTATTCGCATTATAGGCAAGCCTCTCATATATAACAAGCTCCTCTCAACAATGGTTGGAACTACCAAGGTTTCTTTTTATTGTAAACTCAGAGGAAAAGGAAGAAGAAAAAGTTGAGGAAGAGAGTGAGTCCATGAAAACTTTTTGAAGGATCAATATTTATAAATAAAATTAGGAGTTTCAAAAACTACTTCACCTCACAAAGGCATGAAGTGAAACCAAGCCAAAGAGACCCAATTAATGATAACAAAAATATATAGTTTCCAAATAAGCACTAAATTAATTTAACATTAATTTTCTAATTTAATTAAATAAAGATATTTACATTTTGAAATGTTAATTTAAAATTTACAGCAAGTTTCACGTCACTTTGCTTACGTCAACAGAGTGAAGGTAATTGTAAATTTTGAAAATGATAGATAGTAATGCTATAAAATATAAAATGGGTTAAATGTGTTTTTAGTTTTTATAAATATCTTATTATTTATCTTTACTTCTTTAGTTTTTTTAAAACAAATCATCATTGCAGTCAAATAAATAAATCATCTCTTTTTTATTTCTCGTTTATGAAAATATGTTATATGCGATTCTTGTCTTCGTAGAAAATTATCTTCTTTTTTTTAACGCTCAGAGTTCTAAAATAGGGATAACGTGTGGCATATTTTCATATATATAAGATTATTTTTTTTAAGAATTAAGAGCGAACACTGTGAGACTCTAAACATATTTAATCCATACAAAATTTACTTTATAAAATAAGTTAAAGTGTGGAGAAAACTGAAGCTTTGCCCTTTTTTTTTCTTTTTTTTTGGGTGATATACTTATTTTCTTTTATTTAACTATATCATCGTTAATTATGTAAAAAAAGAAAACTATCATCATTAATAAAGCTGGTGAAATATCACCTTGTCGCGCGTAAACCATTAATTTAACAAAGACGGTTATATGTTCTACTCGATCGGAATTGAAAATAAAACTAAAGAACAAAGACATCTTAGAGATCGATAATACATGAAGTTTGATTTGTTGAACAATAAATTTAGTCGTAGAAGAATTAATTATTCGTACTCCTTGTGTGAATTAAGACATTAAGTGATATGCATCAATAATCAATGCCTGTGATATTGCAGTTGAAAAGTATATATTATATATTACTGTGTTTAAAAAAAAACACACACACTAATTTTTAACAAATATGTGGAAAAAACACAACGCTACTAACACAGTTAATATTATCTTCTTTTTTCATTTTTAGATTGAATGAATTCCTATTTTAATTATTGAGATTGTAAGCGTCAAATCATTTCAATACTAAACTTTAAAGTTTTTATTTATTTTAATCCATTTCTACTTGATTTTCTATTATTGTTTTGTACTAAAAAAATTAAATTAAGTGACATTTTATAAAGTAAAAGACAAATATTGTTTTAAAAAAATAAAGATTAAAGTAATTAACCCTTAAATTTTAAGAAATAGAAGAGTTTTCTATTTTTAGAGCTCTTCTTTTTATGCTTCAACAAATTTCAATTAATATTTATTTTAAATATAAAAGCAATTAATTATACAAAAAATAATTAAGAAAAATTTATGTGCATGATTTTTTAGATGATAAATAAGCATTGGCATCATTAGTTAATTAATCATTTGCTATATGATCGGTTAACAAAAATAAGACAGCTCGACAAAACTTCTACGATGAAAACACTGCAAGTAAGAAGTAAAATAACAAAAAATGATCTCATTGATAATACAAAGACAGGAAATTTAATTTATTAATGGTCAATTCGTACATCACTAAACCATAATTAATTTAAATAGAAAAATTTATCATTGTCTTGCTGGAATTATTCACCCAACATTCAATCAAATATTTAATCATTGTTAACTACTTGTGAGATATTTCTTTCCTTCCAAAATAAGTGTCTTTAATTCTAGGTTATTTTACATACATTAAAAAAACTAATAATTTAAATAGATAAAAAATAATTTTATATAATTAATCTTATTATTAATATTGCATTGAAAATGTAACAAAAAAAACTATTATATTGAAAATTAAAGAGATGCTTATTAATATTATTAATAAAAAAAGTAATTAATATTACATTAAAAAATAATATAACACTTAATTTGCGATGTTTTTTCCTCCAAATATGACGTTTGTTTTGAAACGAAAGAAGTATATTTAATTATTAGTATCACAACTCAGAATTATAGATTGATAATGATATACAACTACATATATCTACTCTTAATCACTTATGAGACAAAAATAATTGTTATTAAATATTTCAATAATTTCATGACTTTTTTTTTTGCAGAAATAATTCACCTTATTAACTACTTTTAATTTCGTTCGTATTTAATCATCAATGCTACAAGTACAAACCGATAATTATATATACATATTTATTCACTCTTAATCATTTGTGAGATAAAATCAAGCATATATATGTATATATTTATCTCTTAAGTTATACTAGTATTTCTTATATGTGATTAATCACATGTAATGGGTGTCAATGAGGTATAACTCAATTTGATTAAATATGATATATGAAATTATTGTAAAATTTTTACAGATAAAAAAAAAATCACATGTGATAGCTGAATATTAGGTGTGAGAAATTTCAAATGATACAATATAATTACTCTTCTAAATATTATATAGAGAATTTAAATTAATTAATCATTATGTAAATTATGTAGGGTTCTCTTTGCGTAGACATGCATTATATATACCTGACCTTAACACATTTAATTCAAATATGAACAAAAACTTATTACACTTTGTTGGTAGTTTTATTAAAGTGGCCATGAAGAAAATTAAAGGCAGCATTTTAACTAAAAGAAAAGAAAAGAAAAGCACTAGTGGGGAAAATTAATCATTTTAATAAAAAGTTGGTGAGGAATCGTGATATAGTAGTGCTCTATAATTGGATTGCAGAGTCCCTTTCAAGCACTAAGGCTAACTCTCTTTTTCTCTCCACATCGTATTAATTATTTATTGGCTGAACTGTAAGTTTTGCCTTTAGCTGTGAATGATATTTTAACCTTTTCTTGGAGTTAATTTTTAATATCTTCAAATTTTGAGCCAGCATTTGACACATGGCATATATATAAATCACTGGACATTTAACTATTTGATTAGAAACTCGCTGTCACAATCAATTTCATTATTGGACATCCATGCATGTATAGTGAAAGTATTTTTAAAGTTTTATATTGTACGAGGAGTATCTTGACAACTTATTAAAAGTTAATGTATTTTGAATTTGTTAACAAACTTTTAAGGAGCTTGGCAATTCATTGTTTTAAAGTAGTTAAATAGAATAAATTTTAATTAATTACTTTTGAATAATTAGATCCTCATTTTTTTAAACAATTCTTTCTAATTGACTCGTGGAGTTAGTAAAATCGCCACAATTTGTATTTTATTTTGTGTGTGGGGTTTCAAGTTGCCATAATTAATCAACTTCAATAATTCAATTACAAAAAAATTTTAAAATAGAAGAAGTAGCACTTACTTAATCGTTATAACAGCAAACTTTACTAGAGTTGCAGTGATAAGGGAGAGTTATTTAGTGGGATAAATCACAAGTAGTACATTGATTTGTCCATTACTTCTATATATAAAAAAGTAGTGGCAATCACAATAGTCGAGCCATTTTCTAAAAGATGAAAAAGCCATGCAGATTTTGGTTCATCACATATATAGGCAAGACAGGGAAATATTGCTTCAATTAATTAATAATGGGGTAAAGCCGTAAATGGTACTTTAACCTTCAAAGTTTTGGTTTGTATATTATATATTTAAATTTGATTATGTGTGTAGCCAAGCAAACACTATTTTTTTTTTTGTTCCAAAGTTATCAGCTTAAACATTAAATTTCAACCAAAAAAGGCTCTCATTCTTTTTCTTGTAAAATCTTTTTTTCTTATATATCTTAAAATCCTATTTTCACATTATGTATATATTTTTTCAAAATTATCGTTTTTCCATTTTTAAAAATTTTTAAAATTATTTCATATTCTTAATCAAGCATAGATACTAAAATATTTAGATAAGAAATAACATCTCAAGATTTTTAAGTAAAAGATAACAGTAAAATCAAATTTATTGAAATATAAATTTAAGAGAACTAAAAATGTAATTACATATTTATTCTTCCTACTTAAGAGATGTTTATATTTAACAAGCCATTACTCGTTATAGCCTTATAAGCTTATATCAAATCGTGAAACAGTTTAAATTTGAAGAAGCTAGTTTGGTTTCTCCATTTTCCGATCCAAGAAAGAGAAAAGACCTTCGTTCAGGCAGAAAATACCAAATAGAATCTCTTATCAAATAAAAAGCAATATCAAATCGAAACTTTTGTCTTTATTATTTTAAATGAACATTGTGATGTGGAATTGGGTGGTCTAACTAATCCTTTTGTCCAAGCATACTTATCGTCTTAAATTTTTAATAGGCTTTAACTCTTTTGGTACACTCATAGGCTTTACTTATTAATTACTTTCTACTTTTAAAATAATTATCATTTTAGAGAGAAAATCTTATTTATTTTATTTTAAAAGAATTTCAAATTTTTATTTATTTAATTTTTAGTATATCATAAAACAAAATAAATAGAATAATAATTTGATTAATATATGATTACGTTTAAAAATAAAACTTTAATTCTCTCTTAACGCTAGTACTACATATAAAAACTCCAAAAGTTATGTTTTAAATAGGAGAAAGTATAGTTCGTTGATCTTTAATAAAAATCAGCTTAAATGTACTCCAAATATCCATATTCCTCGTATAAATGATCCATAATTTGAGGTTTTCTTTTCCTTTCGGTTGAAATAATTTGAGAGATATATTTGGGTTTGCGTCCAACACTAAGGTTGTGACGTTGCCATGTGTGCAATGTATTGACCAAAAAGTAATTATGAGTGGCTGCAATTAATTTACATTTAATTTAATAGATAAGGCTGGGATTCCTCATGTCTCTTTTGTCTTTACAAAAGTAGGATTATTATTTTTGCATTAAAGGATTTAACATTTATAACTATTGGAAAGAAAATAATTTAATTTGGTATCATATTATTTTTTATATTTTCACTTTCAATTATTATAATATTTTATTTAAACCTCCAACAACAACATTACTATAAAAACAAAAATTTCAACAACAATTATATATTTTAAAACTAATTATACCTAACTATATATAAATAACCTACAAGTTCAAATAAGAAATGTCTTTTTTAAATAGTAATAAAAAAAAAAGGACACAAGAAGACCTTGTGTAGACATATGCTTGTATGCGCGTCTTTTAATTTCGGTTGGCAGTTATTTGTAAGTTTTTATAAAGCCAGGATTAATTATTAAAGTATGATAGTATAATCAGATTTATTTAAATTTTAGTAAAAGAAATATTATTCCGTACCCCATCTCTTAAAAAGAATTAGTACCATGGAAGTGTTTAATTCAAATGAAAGAATAATTTTTTTAGCGAAATCATTTTCCTAGAATGGAATCCTTCATTGAATATCCTGGTAGGATCATGTTGTTCCAGAAAAGCAGTGTTTTATTTGGTGATCAGATAAAGAACTAATTTGTTTAAGTTTATTTTTAAAATAAATATTTTATAATGATAAATTTATGATTATTTTTTATGTTTTTGTCTAAATTAAGTTTACTTAAAATAAACAGTTTTTTTTATTTTAAAAAAATCATATCTATTTTTTAAAAAAATATTTATATAATTTTTTTTAAGTTTAAACAAACTGAGAAATAGAATTTAACTGTAGAAAAAATGGGTTGGGTGAGATATTAGTAACTCAATTTTTTTCAATAAATGGAAGAGGAGAATAGGAGATGTAACATTTAGGAGCAAAATTGAAAATTAGTTTTTAGGCTTATACCGATTTGGGGCACTCCGGTTGTGGATTGGTTTGGCCCAACTAGATTTCTTTGCACACCCCACTGAAAAGGATGTGTGTCACACTGTTGTTGCTGGCATTAATTTTTTAAGGCCATTACTTTTTATACTTCACAAATTTCTCCCTGCACCCCATTTTAATTTTTAAATTTTTAAAATCTCCAAATTGTCCTCCTTCTTTTAAGGCCATTACTTCTTACACCCCACAAATATTCTGGATTAGATTTTTTGAAGTACACAAATTGCAATCTGGAAAACATAATCCGTAATAATCTTTTTCATGTTATGGATTCCTAAATTAAAAAAATAACACCCTATTTTGTAAATTCCAGATTAGTAATCCCAGAAGTCTTTAGTGTATTCCGGAAGACTTTTATCAACATTCTGAATTTATTATTCTGAAAGTCTTCTTTAATATTGCGGATGTCATAATTCTAGTACTTTTTTTTTTTTACATTCACGGTTTTCCAAAAGCCTTTTTTTAATATTGAAATTTTATTGATGTTTTTTTAGTAGTTTAATGTTTTGGAGTGTACTGCAAATCGTGAGTATATGTATGTTGTTATGCCGAGTTTAGTGTAGAGAATGAAAATAGAAAATAAATATTTAAAATTTTGAATTAAAATAGAATATAAAATGTCACATAAAACTCCACATTATTTTTCCTTTATTTTCCTCTTTCTCCCCTTAACCAAACACAACATTAATGATGGCCACAAGAGCTTATTTTGAGTGTCATAAAAAAATGATTTGGGTTTGAATTCGGATACGTGGATTGATTTGTTTGGGGATTTTTATTTTGGATGTTCTTATCTTTTGTTGGTACTATATAAATGTTGCAAAAGCTTTAATGTATTAAATCTCATTAAAACTTTGCAGTTAAATGTGTTTAAGCAGAAACAATATTAGGATGGATGACCTATTAGAAAATCCACATATTGCACATTTTTTAAATCGAATATACATTAAAAAAAAAAGCTTTAAAAGTCGGGTGGAGGCTGGTTAGGGTTCAATTCAAAGTCAGGATAAGGGTATTTTTGACCTTTTAATTTTCATATGGGGCGCAGAAAGCAATGACTGTTGTTAACGACACTAGACAAAGACATGGTAAAGTATTTTTTCGGACAAAGCTTACTCGGATTAAAAAAAATGAAAAACAGTATTTATTAGTTTTTTTTAATTAATGTGTTTATTAGTTTTTTAATTAGAAAAATATTTTAATTAGTTATTAAAAATACACTAATATTAAAAATAAAACTAATTAGATTTTTTAATTATCTATTAAAAATATGAAGAAAAAAACAATTTTCATTTTCAAAAAAAAATATTTTGTTAGTTTTTTTAATCAATAGAATACATTAACGACCCAAGCGGTTAATATACTAAAATGAATCATTCATATGGAAACAATTATTAGATTTTATTTATCTTTCCATTAAATTTCAAATTAATGAGGATAAAAGATGAAGAAAAAAAAATAGTATATGACACATCCTCACTTAAGAGGGGTGCAGTTTATTAGAATTAGAGAGAAAGAAGCGGTTTTATATTTCTCGCGCGATTCGTTTCAGGCAAGTGCAGTGCAGAAACAAAGCGACGTCGTTCATTGGACGATGAAAGAAGCTCAACAAGTGCTGGATCTCTGAACTCTTTGCGATTCGAATCTCGAGTCGTTGATCGTTTCGGACAATGGATTCGTGGCTCAAAGCCGCTGAAGGTGACGGATCTCGCTCCTCCTAGATTCGTATCTTATAATCCTCCAATTTCGTTTTTGATGTTGTTATTTTTAATAATCGCAATGTTTGGTTGATCATCGAATCTTTGATGGATGGTTAATGCTGACGTGTTGATGTGCTCTTGCGTAAAATTATGTTCTTCAAATGGTTTTGCCAAATTACTTAATACTATTGTTTTTGGTGAGGGACTGTGATGCTTATGATGTATTAGGGAATGAACTGGTGAGTGTTAAGTGTTAATGGTTTCATCAATGTAATACACTAACTAATACTTGTAATTCAATGAAGGACTGCATTGTGTATTAGGAGTATTATTGCCTTCATTATTATTGCTTAGGTGACGTGGGTGATGGCGGTGACTGGTGAGAGGGAGTTATATCACTTGAGATGCATTTTGAGCTTAACTCTGACGTGTATAGCCTTTTTTTTTTTTTTTGTCTTTGGTTGATCAGGTTTATTTGAAGTTGTAGATCGACGAGCGAAGGCTGTTGCCAGTGACTTATCAGAGGAGCAGGGTGATCTTAAGTCTCCAGGTTTATATTTTAGTTCTTTTGGTTTGCCACCTAGTTAGCCGTCAATACATGCTGAAAATTAGACTTGGGTTATTGCTGAAAAGCTGTGGTGCCAATTTAAACCTGAAGTTCCGTTTCTTATTCTCTTTCTGATAATCTTTTGCTTGGTATAAACAAACCATTTTGGTTTAAAACATTAAGTGTCTGTCTGGTTCAGCTTGTTTTGAAGAAATAATTGCTTATTTTTCATTGCCTATTTTTGTTAGCTTTCTTGGAGAACTTTTGAAAATTAAGGAATAATTTCCCAATATTTTTAATTGCCCAAAACAAATGAACCTGGCATTATGTCTTTTGGATACATATTCTCCAATATCAGAAATGCTTACAATTGTTTTATTGTTACCTTTTTAATAAATAGCATCAAATGGGCAAGGATCTCAGGGCAAGAAGACAAAATCAAAACCAAAGGTATTGCCATTGCATTACTATCCAACATCAACAAATAATATTCATGTAATATTCACATTTGTCTTTTTGAGATTTTGCAGGCTCAAAAGGGACTATCCGACTCATCAACTACAATTAGTGATACTACTCAGGAGAAAAGTGGATCTCCATCAGCACCTGCGGACATAGCAACTTCAATAGACAAAGTTGATCCTGAAATAATTGATGGGAGCGCTTCAACATCTACAAACCAACCAAAGGAGCCACGACCTAGCGATGCAACATCACCCTTGTTAGGCTCTTCATTATCAAAAATGCTAGGCGATGATGTTGGTAAACATGACCCAGATGATGTGGAAACATTAGTAAATGATGCTGATATTGGAGTTGCCACTATTGCTGCTAATGGTGATACTGTCCAAGAGAGTGCTTCAGATGTTTGTGAGATGGATCCTCCTCCAGCTCCCAAAGAAATTGAGGGCCCCAGTGATGAACCCACTAGTACTGGGCAAATTATCAAATCTAGAGATTTAGATGCCAGTAAAAATGTGGATATAGAGAAATCTGAATCTGTGGCTTCTGACACAGCTCCTAATAATGATACTATACTCAAAGATTCTGATGTAAAACTTGAATCTGTTGTGGATGAAAAAAGCCAAGAGGATCACAAAACTGATATCTCCCCCAAAAAAGTACAGGATCAACTTGATGAGGTAATACTTAAAATGGAGAAGTTTAGATGTTCTTACTTATACACATCTTTAGTAAAAAAATCTTCTGACTAATTTTTTTAGTTGGTACATAGGCTCAAGGATTACTTAAAACAACAAAATCTACTGGTCAGTCTAAAGAGGCAAGGTTAGCTCGGGTAAGGGTGTTTCTTAAACCAATAAAATCTTCCTAATTGCTTATTATAGATGCCTGATTAATATTTCCTAATGATGCTCAGGTCTGTGCTGGATTGTCATCCCGTCTTCAAGAATACAAATCTGAAAATGCACAGTTGGAGGAACTTCTCACTTCAGAGGTTAAGCACCATCACTATTTCCTGTTAAAGGAATAAAAGGTCTCATTATATGCTTGAAATGAAAACATATTGACTATCGTATCACTTAAATCAATTCTAAATCTACAGAGAGAGCTGAGTAAATCATATGAAGCTAGCATAAAACAGCTACAGAAGGATTTGTCTGAAAGTAAAAGGGAAGTGACCAGAGTTGAATCAAATATGGTTGAGGCTTTGGCTGCAAAAAATGCTGAAATTGAGGCACTTTTAAGTTCGATGGATGCTGTTAAGAGGCAGGCTGCATTGTCAGAAGGAAATCTAGCTTCCCTGCAGGTTCCTCTTAGTTAATTTATTGATGCGTGTCTTACAATATTTTATTTCCTCCCTTGCACCTGCTGTTTCCACCTAAACTATATTCTGTTCAAATTGCTTTGATTTTGTGGAAGCTTTTTGTTTAATGAATAATGAACTTGTTGGATTTGCTTCAGTGTTGGCATCATACATTTTTATACACAGTCTTGGCTAATTGTGACATATTGATTGAAGTTTAAATAATCCCTTCTCCAAGTTGGTCTATGAATCTTAAGATCTAATTTGTATACTTTTATTGTTCTACCAAGAATTTTTGGTCTATGAATGACAAGGGTTGCTAGAAATGCATGTTCAACTATCCAATTTTTGCCACTATCACAAAGAAATCTACCACTACTTTCTTTCAGTACATACCATGCTTTTCTTGCTGCCCGTGTTATAGCTATAAGATTGTCATTGATTTGCGGTTTGTGTTAGTCTGTATGTGATGTCTGTTAAAATTTACTTGCTTAGCAGAATCAGGGAATCTATTTACTCTATGAATCAGTAAAATATTTGGCTATTGTAGACTTGTTGGACTGGGCAACATAGTGATCTACCTACTTCAGTTTCCTTCATTAGTGTTGGATTAATCGTTTAACTATAGTTTGTACCTTAAATATATTCTAATGCTGGAGTGTTATTTATAATTATGGCTCGGGTAACACTATTCATATCTTACCAGGCAAGCATGGAATCAATGATGAGAAATCGAGAACTAAGTGAAACAAGGATGATGCAGGTAAGTAGATTCTGTTATGCATGTAAGATTACTATAATTATACAATGATGAAGTTGTTTGCATATTAAAATTGTTGTTCTTGCAGGCTCTAAGAGAGGAGCTAGCATCTGCTGAGCGAAGAGCAGAAGAGGAGCGTGCTGCACATAATGCTACCAAAATGGTCTCTAACTTGAATTATTTATTTCTCAAGTTTCTGTGTTTTGCATTATATTTTAGTGATTCTGTGATCGGTAGAACAGGCTGCTATGGAAAGAGAAGTGGAATTGGAGCACAGAGCAGTTGAGTCATCCACTGCACTTGCAAGGATACAGGTAATGTAAGCACTTAGTGTGGTTTAACTTTTAAATGGAGTGTAAAACATATTAAAGCACTGTTTTTTCGTTTGGTTTTTGCCATATGTCGTTAAATTTGTATCATGATTGAATTGACAACATTATTGTAGGCATACTAGCTGCTTGTCAAGTTGTCTATGCGGCTAAAAATTCTGTATATGAACTTTGTAATCTAGAGCTTGTACAGAAAACATGTAATCGGATTCTAAGCACAGGTGGAAATTTATTGTGGAGAATATTTTTTAAAATAACATGTATTTAGAATACTAGTATCCAAGCCTTGCGATATTTTCAGGCAGCTATCGCTGTTAGTTACTTTTGGGATTGCATTTTTGCCATATTTCCACACATCTTTTTGTGCTAGCCTATTTACTTAGAGATCAGGTTGGCTGGAGCATTTTTGGGCTGCTATGGGCCAGTCATATTGCTTTTGGCATCCTTGTAGGGACAGAGAAATATTTTTAGAAGGAAGAGGGGAAGTATAGAAGTTTAAGGCATCCTCTTTAGCAGAAAAAAGGAGGTACTAGAAAGTAAAAAAATGCAGCAAAGTTGCCCAATCTCCATTTAAGTCTGAAAAGTTTACTACATTAACACAGCTATTAGAAGAACGACACAAAGTTCATATATATAATTCTATATCCTAATAATTGTCCTGGTATGCGTAAAAGTATGTGTGAATCTTCAATTACTGGGGGTGTCTGGGAATATGAAAGAGTCTTGTATAGTGAATCTTGTGATGATTATAAAATAATTTTCATCAGCAGAAATGTTGAAAGATTTTGGTCACATTTAAATTTGAAGCGGGTCATCCCAGCTTGTTCAATGCTGCTACGCAAGTCTGACTACATTCCCTTAAGATTTTGGTAAAGTTTGGCATCATATTGTCATCAATGATGTCTTTCGGTCTTGCTATTTAAATTTTTAATAGAGATTTACTTTACCAAAAACAAAAATGAACAATTGTAACAAGTCCACAATGATAAACCATGTGTTAATAAGGTTGCTTTGGTCCACTCTGTCCAGCTATTTTGCTTGGTGAATTGTTATTGACATTAGGTTAAATATATAGATTGATTTGTTAGTTGCTCCTCTTTTCAGAGAGTAGCGGACGAGAGGACAGCAAAAGCCACAGAACTTGAGCAGAAAGTGGCACTTCTCGAGGTACATGGATAACAGTTAACTTTTTCCATTTTGAATGTGAAGGCTGATTAGTGATTACTATTCTGAAAGAAAGATCCACTAAATAGTTTTTGGTAACATCTGTTATCAGGTTGAATGCGCATCTTTAAATCAAGAACTACAAGATATGGAAGCCCGTGTGCGCCGGGAACAAAAAAAGGCACCAGAAGAGGCAAATCAAGTAATTCAGGTATAGACTCAGATTATTGATAAGAGAGTAGGTTGATTTGCAACTTTAGTGGGTTTCCTTATATTTCACATCTTCTACAAAGTTTATCAATAAGTGTATAGCATATTTAAAGAATCAGTGTCCTTTTTGGTTGATTGCGTAAACCATTTCAAAGCACATTTGATTTGCTGTATAAATATAAATAGAACACATTTGTTATTTTATGTTTATGTTTGTCCTGTTCAATATTTAGACCTTTCCCCCTATTTGCTTCTTTTAGACAACTGAAACTCTTGCTAATTTTATGTTTGTCCTGCTAATTCTATTAAAATACAAATTAGACCTAAGTGTCATTTTTTTAGCAAAAGAAAATTCAAGAGGGGAAGGAGTGGGGTCTGTGGAAAAATTTCCCATGCTCATAGTTGAACGTGGGCACAGCTGGGCCCATGTCAACAGTTGCCACAACCATTTCTAGATGACAATTATGATAATATTAGTGATAATTTTTCATCCTTATGGAATTATAACCATGGCAGTTTCATATATTTAGATGCAGGCATGGCAGGAAGAATTGGAGCGTGCACGTCAAGGTCAGAGGGAAGCTGAAAACAAGCTATCATCCTTGGAGGCAAGATTCATTTTTTTTTTTCTTGTGAAGTTTATTTGAGATAATCACCTCTCTTGCAGGTCAAGTTGCACATTCCATTATTGATATGTTTGGTTTCACTGTTTCAGGCTGAAATGCAAAAAATGAGAGTTGAAATGGCTGCCATGAAGAGGGATGCTGAGCATTACTCACGTCAGGTAATAAAACCTCCTTGTTTCTTAAGTAGGAAGAGCTTAAGACTTAATGGTCATACTCATACCACTGCCTTACTAGTGAAATTTTCAAGTTATGCCCTCATGATTGTACTGCATCATTTTCTGTAGATTGTCATATAAATGGTCTTGTTTCTATTTTTTTATGGGGGGGGGGGGGGGGAATATAAGGTAAAACCATTTCCAGTTGAGGAATGATCAGTTAATTACTACTTATTAACCATCTAATCTAACTGGTTAATTGATAATTGTTTCTAAACTGAATATTTTTTACTATTAAATCCTTTTAGTAATTTTCTTTGTAATATTTACCATGCATGGAAATCTATCTTGAACATCACCTCTTGGCACTTTTGAAACATTGTAATTACATTAGTACCTCTTGTACTTATCTTTTATATTAATATAATTTATCTCTGCTGATCAAAAAAAATATATTAACTTTGGATGGAAGTATACCTGTGAATTTGAATGGACTCAATTCCAGATATAATGGTGCATAATTTTTTTGTTATTATGGAGTGTTATCCTATTTGTCTAAGCATAAATGATAAATTACTTAGTCATAATCACCATCCAAATTATATTTATGGTTGATTACTGGGTGGTCTAGACCCTAGACTATTTTACCGAGAAAAAGAATTGCATCGCGTTTGAAATGGGTGTCATGATTTATTTGTTAGATAAGTATAAGCATCCATGCATCTTCCCAGTTACATGCCATATATTTAATATCAATCAGATATTACCTTGAGTAATGGTAGCAATACTTTCCTTGACACTCTTTTTCACACACACTACACTCTCCAGCCTATCATGCTATTCTTGCGTGGGTTGACATATAAGAAAGTTGAAGTTAATATAGTACTCTTAGCGAGTTTATGTTTGGTTAGTACTCTTAACAATGTTTTGGTGCTATGATAATTTTGGAATACTGCTTGTTCTAAGCATCATCTTAATGTTGTAACAGGAGCATATGGAGTTAGAGAAACGCTATCGGGAACTGACTGACCTTTTGGTAATTTTTCATGATTAAATTTCATGCAACTAACCTGTGATATTCAATAAATTTATATTTTATCTTCATTTCAGTACTACAAACAAACTCAATTAGAAACCATGGTCAGTGAAAAAGCTGCTGCAGAGTTTCAATTGGAAAAGGAAATTAAGCGTCTTCAGGAAGCAAAGGTATGTGACCAAGTTCCTGTGGCTGCTTGATTAGTAGTTTGACTTCACCTTGATTTTCAAATCATTGTTATATTGAACAGGCAGAGGCAGAAAGAAGTAGAGTTTCTCGTCGAGCATCATCATCTTGGGAAGATGAGACTGAAATAAAATCCCTTGAGTATGTTTCCTCTTACTGTCTTAAAGTATTTATCTTGTTTATCTGTAATGCATTTGATTAAAATGTTCATAAACTTTATCCTTCAATAGTCATATGCCCTGCTACCAGCAATGGAAGTTCCTGCAAACGCAATAAAATGCTCTCATCCTTCGTGCAACTCTATTTGTTTACCCTCCCCACATTAAATTATCTCTTGCATTTTCTTCTTATTCTAATCTATTATTTTCTTTATCAGCATTCTAATCTATTCATTACTTCATAAATGGTAAAGTTTTCATTTCCTTTGTGAAGTTTGGAATCTTATAAAGTGAAAATTGCAGGCCGCTTCCTTTGCATCACCGTCATTTGGTCGGTGCAAGTATTCAGGTATAACAACCATCATGTTTCATGTCATTTTCATTCTCCATTGTAGCATTATTTTTAACTTTGTATGTGGCATGTCTCATGCAGTTGCAAAAGGCAGTGAAACTATTAGATTCTGGGGCTGTCAGGGCCACAAGATTTCTCTGGCAGTATCCAACAGCTCGAGTTATTTTATTTTTCTACTTGGTGAGATCATTAGATGTTTAAAATGTCAATTTAGTTGGGATGAAATACCATTGAAGGATTTGAAATTTTACTTACCTTGAGAAATTGCAAACAGGTGTTTGTACATCTCTTCTTGATGTATCTCTTGCATCGCCTTCAGGTAAAGATCCAATTGCAATATAGAATATATGACAATTACTGATACATGCAGCCATGTTAAACCTATCCCTTTGAGTATAGCTTATCACAGTAAAATCTTTTGGATTCTGAATATTTTTTTATCTTCTATGTAGGTACAAGCTGACACATTGGCCGCTAGAGAAGTTGCAGAATCTATGGGACTTTCTAACCAGAATTTACCGTGACTCTTCAAAAATATTCCATCTAGGGCATGTGTCAGGTGTTAATAATATCTTCCTGACTACATATATTTTCAAGTGTACATTTCCAATGCCGCTGCTTAGGGTGGCTTGATAATGGTTTTCAGCAAATTACTCGTGCATTGCAAACCAAAAGAGGAACTTAGGTACAGGCATCTTATGTCTCAAGTTGATCTTTTGAGAAACTGTTGCAAGATGGAGTTGGGAAAATTGGAATTTGCTTTAGCCGTATGATTATTGAATGGGTGGCACAGCTTCTCTTTCTTGTGTAGGCTGTCCTGAAAATTGAATTGGTTGATTATATGTTTATTCGTTTTTTCTTCTCCGAAAATGTATTTTGAGTGGAACGATGTAGATACAAATATATTTTGTGATATCATTTTTCTTCGTTCCAAGGGCAATTGCCAAAACTAATGAATATTCTGAGCTTGAATGATGAAAAGTTAGTTACTAGATTACTTAGTAACCGTACGATAATTACTATTTTTCTCTTTATTATTAGATATAAATTACAAGACATAAATGGGATTGTCGTAATGGCAAATATAATAAACCTTTGGTTTAGATACGTATACATTTCTAATCCGTTCTTATGTGTAATTCCTAAGCTTATGTTTATATTGATAGAAATAGAATAGAATGAAATATATAATTTTTTTCCATTAAGTGAATATATTACGATGGAATACAATAAAATAATTCTTTCATCTCACTTCTGTAAAAATAAATCATTCTTTGTTTTTCATTTTCGCTAAAAGCCTGATAATTTTGTTAATATAACAAATAAAAGAATCTTAAAATTAATCTTAAAGCAGACCATTTTCATAAACAAAAAGGATAACTATTTTATGTAATATTATACGCAAAAATCATGTCCCCCTCCCCAGCCATAATTAATACAAATTTCTGACTTTAATAAATGGAGTGATTTTCTTCTTTTTTTTCATGCATAATCCATGTCATTATCTTTCCCACCATAATCAGCAAAGTTCTTTATTGGCCAAAGTGGTGTTATAGCAGATAACCAGCGTTTATACCAACTTATATACGAGGCAATAAAATCCTTGGTGGTACATTTGCTTAAGTTTTTTTTTTATTATTATTCTTTTGCATGAAATATTACATTCCAAAGTATTGATGAATTTTGAAGTTGCTCTTATCCATTGAGAAAAATTGTTTGCTCTCAAGATATTAACATACGCACCAATTAGAAGTATATTGAATGAACCAAACTGTTCGTAGATCCTGGCTAACACAACCACGAGTTACAATTATTTCACCAAAGCTACAAAGATGTTTTTTTCGAATAGCAAGAGACAGCTCGGAGTTTATGAAATAACATGTTCGAGCCCACTGGTCATGTTTGATTGATACCTAGTACCGTAAGTAAGCAAATGTTTGACACCAACAATACTATGCAAAATGGTTTTGTACTCTCACAATGGAAACTAACAAGATACTCAGCTATCTTTTAGTTCACTGTTTCTTCTTCATTCACTTCATATTCCTCATCATCTTCATCCTCATCCTCATCACCATGTTTACCGATCTGGGACAATTTGCTTAGCTCATATCTACCTTCATCACCATAGGAGTCAAGCCCAAATTTTGTATTACGCTGCTTAACCAAAAGCCAACGCAGTAACCGGTCTTCCTTGTTTAGGTAATGCAACTCTTTGTTGATTTCAGGTGTAGCCATCATGCTCATTTGCATCAGTAGGCCCTACAGCAATTAAAAATGGAAAATGGAAACACATTATATTACAATTGCATAATTTCGATTCAAACTCAAAAAAATAATTTTTAAATCCTCCTATTTCGCAAATCAGGCTCTCAAACTAAGCAAAGTTTGCTGAAACTTCACTAGCTGCAAGCAGAATACCGCACATTCAATAATCAATAAACATTTTTCCGCATAAATTTTCAAGTATGTTCCAATTCAATTTTTTGAGCCACATTGGGTTAAATAGTACTGTGATAGTCATACATTTACATGTCTAATAAATCAACTTCTACCATACACCACCTCAAACCTAGAGTTATGTGAAACATCATATCACCAAATCCTTTGACATATGCTTATGTGAAATTGTACCACCAAAGCCTTTTTTTAATTCAACCTACATTACATTAATTTGGCAATTTTATATGCTTAGCTCTGTCCATGAATAATTCAACCCTGATAACAAAAAACAGTACAAGCAACGAGATTTTAATTTAAACAGAAAAAAAAAAGTATTCACCTAAAAGATGGTGGTTTGATCACATATTACTGGTGCACTAGTAGCTCAGTTTCTACAATGAGGTTAAATGCAAAGTGGCAAAATTTTCTAAACATGTAACACAAATAAATACCAGGTCTGAATTAATCTTACAAGAAAAAACAACTACATTATTGGCAAATGAATTCATTAATCTGAAGAAGCAGTAAAATTAAATATGAATTAAATGAGTTCCACCATCTAAATAGTAGAAGTCAATGAAGGATGATTGGTTGCATTCTTGAAGTGATTTCTAGGCTCAAAAACACACCAGCACACAAACATGCAATGCTTACATCAAAGAAAGCATTATAAAACAGCATATAAAAAACCTATAATGCATAAACTCTCGTTACAACATTACAGATAATCAACTCACCTGATAATATCTGCCATCTAGCTTTTTCACACCATAGCCCAACTGAACTTTTCCGAGACTCTTGATATCAGTGACAACCCCATTTCTTCTGCACACATGCTTTCCCACCCTCACAACTAAATCCATGACAGCTTCCTTCCTTATATGGGGCTTAAACAGAAACATACAATCATAAGGAGGCATCTTATTCTTATTCCTCCTGCTCAGGGTCAGCCAAGTCTGCTAACTATCTATCTGCATGAAATGCATCATATAGCAACAAATGAATTGCTAATACCATCTTTCAATTATATAATCAAATATAATGAGAACAAATGTCACTATAATTGTTTTTTTTTTTTTTGTAGACAAATGAATTTTATTTATTGATTACTAACCTTCGGTGCAAGATGTAACAAAGATTAATTGAGAAGTTACAAAAACATAAGAAACATAGACATCAATAGCATCCCCCAACCAAGCTACTGTAGGTCCGCTAGGTCATACAAGCGAGCTTGATCGTTTCATTTAACAAGTCGAGCTCGAGTAGCTAACGAATAGCTTGACTCATTTACACCCCTACCCCCAACCAAAACTATATATAAAAAGTAAACTAGCACAGATACTACACAAAACAACAAACACATCTGAATTGCTCTTCATGCTACTCAGAAGAGTATTAAAACTTGCGATCATGATAACGCAATTATTGGAGATGATGATAACTGCACCAACTCATAGTAACTAAAAATAACTGAATAAAAAAAACCAACTGGTTGGTACAAAGATATCCACACTATCATCAGAACTCATATTGCCCTTTTGGTGTTTGTGAAAATGTCACAACCACTCAAGCCATCGCCGCTACCTTATTCCCATTTTCAATCACAGTGGAACTAACCAAAAGGAAACAATGGATACGGAAATCGTACCTTCACCGCCGGCTATGAAATGGAAGCTCCACTTCGATCGACGAAGGCGATGCAGAGAAACTAGAGAAATAGTGAGTGCTAAACCTCCAAACCAAACGACCTCGTTTTTCCAATTTATTTATTTTTGGTTTTGATAAACTACATGGGCCGAAGCCCAAGCAAACAAGTTAAGGGAATTGCTTGGGCACCCAGTAATTTTGTAAAATGTTGAAAATACCTTTATGGTATTTTCAGCGATAAATAGTAGGTTGAATTTTTCATTTCTGTAATACTATTTTTTGTAAAATTTTTGTCACTAAGTGTAAGTTGCTTCCCTTAAGGACGGTTTGGAAACATAGTTGGTCTCAAGGAGGTGTACGTGCGTTTATGAGGAATATACGGTGAATTTTGGTCGATTTTCATCGTAGAAAAAAGAGAGATAAGCAAAAAAAAATGGTATGTATCTATAGTCCGTATGACCATACGGATTGCTGATTCATAGGTACGTAAAAAACTTTAAAAATTGTGAACATTTTAAAAATATTTTTTTTGTAATAAAAAATCATAAATAACAAAAATTTAGCAATGATAACAATATTAATTTTGTGATATTGTGGTATAAACAAAAATATTGATTTTGTGATATTATTTTATAGTGGTATAAACAAATATATTTAGTAATTAGATTGTTAAAAAAATTATAATATATATAAAAAAATTAAAATTAGATTGCTTACATTTTAATTTAGTGATTAATTAAAAATAATTTAATTCAAAAACATGAACAAATTAATTCAAAAACAAAGGGATAATATTAGACATGATAAAACAACTATTATATATAAGAACATGATTGCAAAAAATGTATGATCATGATAAAACAACTATTATATAACTAACAAAGGGATAATGTTCATAAGTCATAATAATGTTCCTAATAATTAAAATGTTCAATGTTCCAAGTCATAATAATGTTCATAAGCATGGCCAAAATAACACATGGTTAACAGTCGGATCAATGAATTCAAAGACAATTTACATGCCAACGGTCAAGGACACAATTTCACAAAAAAAATTCCATCCAACTCCAATTTTAAGTGTCTTTCTCCAGTGATTGAACACAAGCCGACATTCCGCAACGTCCTCCAAATGCAAATGAGTTCAACATTTGTCTTTAAGAAAATAATGCATGGTGCTTAGAACGTCCTGATATTAAGAATAATGTTATGTCAACAATTTATAAAATTTAAAACTTGAAAGATAAAGAATTGCTGAGAACTAAATTGGAAAGTTGCTTACCAGGCTACTGTAGGTAACTTTCTGCGAAGTGAGATGCACCTTGAAAGTGACAGAATTTGGCACTTGATGATATAATGAGTGTCATCTTGGGAATGATTTTGGTAGACTACTGCTCTTGAATATGGTGAGAAAGAATACACTCTTACCATAATGAGTTAACGATACTTGATGATCTCCGGTCAGGTGATAAAAATCTCTTAGTGTTGTTCACCCTGCTACAATGACTGGTTTGTCCAAATTTTGGTTGTAGATAACGGTATGGAAATTTTGATCCTTGTCAATGAAATGCCATAAGCGGTCAAGTACGTCTTTCCACCTCACAGCAAATGACATACTAACTTCACCGTAAATCTACATTTGATATAACAAAATAAGGTTGGTTAGTTACACAAAATAACAAAATAATGATATGTTAATTAAATCAAAATGAAGATGACCTGGTCCTTGGCGTTAACGGTGTTTAAAATAGTATTTGGTGGAACCGCGACCTCTTGGCCATTTCGCAACATTATTCATGTTCTTCATTTGTTAATTCTAACATAATTAACATTCAAGCATGATATAACAAAGTTGACATTCAATTAGCAGTCATGATAAACGACAATTCATTCTTAGCAATTGGCAGAATTATTAATCTATTAACTCGACATATATTCGAAAGAAACCATTCTTAGCAATTGCAAAAGCTAACTAACTACAAACGTGTCACATGTGTAAATAAACATATCAATATGAAAGGTAAACATTATTACTAGGTAGAGTCGCAATAACCATATCCAATTCCTCGTTGAGGATGCTTAACCGTGATGACGGTGGAGCAGAGCCTGACGTTCTGAAATATATTTGACAAAAATCATTCTCTACCAATTCACTAAAAATAAAATAATTTAAAGAATAACTACAAATTTTTTTAACAAACATAACACTATTTGGATTTTTTGTTTTCAATCATTCTCTACAAATAACAATTTCAATTTTTTTTTAAAAAAAATAGGTTTTCAATATTTATTTTCACTAAGCATTTATAAAAAAATATCTAATTTTTTTTAAAATAGGTTTTCAATCTTTATTTTCAATGACTAACATTTTTAAATATTTTAATTATTGTTTTCAATCATTCTCTAAAAATAACTACCAATTTTACAATTTTTAAAAATGGGTTTTCAATCTTTATTTTCACTAACTAACATTTTTAAATATTTTTTTTCAATCATCCTCTAACAATTTCCAAATCATTTAAAATATGTTTTCATCTTTCTCAAACACTAACTAACATCTTTCTTAAACTATGTTCACTATTACAAATGTTAAATAACTACGTTCACTACTATAAATGCTACACACAAATAATAAATTAACATTTCAAAAAAAATTACTAAATCATACAAACAAATAATTTATTGACATTACATCCTTTTTTCTAAACCATACAAAAAATTTACTAAATAACAGAAAATTAATTTTTTTTAAAACCCATACAAACAAATAAACAACAAATTTTTTTATTGACATTGTGTCTATTTTTTTTAAACCCATACGGATTGGCAATCCATATGGGTTTTAAAAAAAACATGGAGCAGCAGAAGCAGGCACAAGTAATGGCGGGGGCAGGGGAGAAAGAAAACATAGAAGCAGCCATGGGAGAACCAATGCAAACCAAAATACAAAACAATACACAATAGCTAACGACAAAAAACAAGTCAAAACCTCCACAATAAGGAAGAAGAAACACCACACGAGGAAGCAGATTCACTAACCTCGAAGGCGATCAACAAGACGAAACCATCACAACAAGAAGAAAAGCCGCAACCAGTAACCACGAACAACCAACCATCACGCGCGAAAAAGAGGGAGAAGAAGCAGTTCGGAAGAAGAAACAACGTGCGGGAAGTGGAGAATGAACAGTGACTCGTACGGACGAGTCACTGTGCATTTTTTATGTGAAAAGGTGAATGACATTTTAGTCATTTCACCCATGTTGCTGGTGCCCCAACAAAAATGTTGGGTGCCCCAAGCAACAACCGCAAGTTAATAGTCACTATTATACCCCTTATTTTTCTTGTCAACACTCCATAAGAGGATTTCAAGTTTCAACGATAAGCTAGTGAGAGAGACAAGGGAGAACTGAGAGATGCTAGGCTTATAAAATTCAATGAGCTTAAAAGTTTTCACTTAATTAATAACATAGTTTTACCAAATTTTATTATATTATTTTTCGTCATCACTTAAGTTTCTATAACAAGTAAAATACTTACTTTTGTTTTTGAATTTATTAGACGCTAACAATTAGGTTTCGAAAGATAAAAAATTAAATTTTTATCCCTACTTGTGTAAAAAGTGTGGTAAACTAATTCTATCATTAGTTTTTTTCTATTAACTCGAACGATCAAGCCTACGTGGCACTTCAGATAATAATATAACAATTGATGGTTACCATGTGTCATTCATGTGGTTGTCACATGTGAATAAGTTAACATTTCAATTTGGTTTTTGAATTTAACAACTTGTTGTCATTTTAGTTCATGAACTTAATTACGTACTATCAATTTGATCCCTAAGTAACTTTTAAATTTTTAATTAAGTCTTACACTACATATAAATACTATAATATATTTTTTTATCCATATAAATATTAAAATATTTAGAATCCGTCATTACACATTTGTTGGTTTGTTTTCTGTCCTCTCAAATTTAACTATGTTATTTTTTGGTTCTAAACTAGGTTCAAGTAACATCCAAACCAACAGGTATGCCGATGGGGAAAAATGTCATTTTTTTTCAACTTCTTTATATTTTTTATTCATATAACTGATGTAAAAGTCCTCCTTTCCTGAACAAACACACGAACCACCCTCTGTGACAACTCCAGCAATGATACCTTCACCGTAGCAACCAACCAACCACACATACCCATTCAACCAAACATGATTCAACCATCGATTAAACAAACAAAAAAATCACGTCCACAATCAATGCACCCATGACCAAACATTATTCCATAAATAGATTAATTAATTAATCAATCTAACGCTCTACACATATTAATAACATATAAGATAAATAAGATAATAACTTGATTTTGGTAAAAGGTCTTATTTGGAGAATAAAAGTTAGAGAATATGGTAATATACAATGCTAATAGTTCATGCAATATGAGACTTAGTTGAAAATTTGAAAGTGCTTTTAGGGACTAAAATGACAATGCACATAAAGTTTAGAGATCAAAATTTCAGTAATTGATTATGTTGAGAGACAAAAATGATAATAAATTGTTAAGTTCAAAGATCAAATTGAAAATCAACTTTTGAAATGTGACAATCATAAACAATTATGTCATCATTAGAGGTACCACATAGACACAATTGTTTAACTTAATGGAGAAGATTTAACGACATAGTGCTTTTTGTACATGATTAAATGAAATTTTAATTTTTAATATTTCAAAGACTTAATTATAAGTGTCTAATAAACTCTAACGAAAATGAGTATTTACTCTTCCATAATGTATTTAAATTAGGTAAGTTTAACCAGAATAATTTGACTAGGAGCTCTTATTTTCTCATTCGCAACATTTATGTAACCATTTGTTTTTGTTCGTAATGTTTATATCGATTATCAATATTTTAATTTTTGTATTTTGTATTTTGTATTTTAAACGAGTGTTATGTAAATTATGCATATATTTGATAGATATATATTTGCTGTTAACTTTTAATTTTTTTACTAAATAAAATTTTTGTTCGATCTTGAAAATTGTATTTGATAACCGAAGAGGAAAAATGTTAACTAATAAACATGAAGAAAACATATCATTGTGGGGTCAAAAGTTATAGATCATGTACTTATCATACACCAAAACATCTTATTGAATTTTATTAAGAATAACTTAAAATTAATGAGAATAAGAAAGAAACACATTTTGCTTATTAAGACAGTAATTTCATGGCCATATGAATGTTGCTTAGTTAATCATAGTTGATTTATTTGTCAATCTAAATGAAAAAAGTTATTCACTTATTCATGATGAAAGTATCAAGATTTTTTTTTATTATTATGTTATTGAACTTTATGTTTAGTATCAGCAAAAAAAAAAACTTTATATTTAGTGTATTTTTTTTTAATCTTGAATGTTTTTCATAAAAGCAATAATTGTACAACTAATAATGACAATAAAATGACATAATTATCCTCGTTTTAAGTAGGAAAAATTGTTCATAGTATAAATAATTATAATATAATTAAACCAAATTTTGATATTTTCAAAATATAAAGATGAAAATAATCTTATTATACACGATCATCGATGATTAGTATCAATCCATGTTTGATTGTGTTAGAAAGGCAAAAATATGTTCGTGTATTATTATAATTAAATTCATTAAAAGACAAAACATGCTGCTTTAGTGCTTGATATTCTTGGCCACCTTCACAAAGACTGGTCCTACGTGGTTCATTTTAAACAGTTTGAAGTTTCCTCTGATTATCAACAAAATATTTTTCTTTTCCTTTTAAGAAAAACAGTTTGAAGTTTGAACAAAACTGTATGTTGGGTCCTAGGTGGTTCATTTTAAACTGAATGACAGAAAATTGGTTTTTTGGTTTAATTAAAATTAAAAGATTGATGGAAACCAAACGAATACTGTTGTAGTGACGTGCGGTGCCTGAGGTCTGGTCTTGTCATCTGAGAGATCACAATTCTTTAATGAACCTTCTTTTTTTCTTTGTGCACCTCATAAATTTTTAATATTTTCCTTTTATCCTTCTTCATCATCTCTTCCACCACTTCCATGAGTTGTGCCGGCGGCCGCCGCCACCACCACTCACCTTGGAACCACTGCAAGCCAAGATCGCCCACCCAGGATCACTCCACCCCATATCCAACACCTCTATGATATATTAGGGATTATGCAATCCCTAACACAAATGTTTTATGAATTGCTCATTCGTAATGTATTTTTTTATATTACGAATTTCGTAAAATAAAAAAAATATATTATTGAATAAATAATTCATAATATATTAATATTAAAAATTGTTTCATATGGATTGAATAATGTATAATAAAAAAATATATTATAGATTAGTCAACCCGTAATACATGAATAATCAGGTCTGGATTGTTTGGTTTTTTGGTTTTTTTTTTTCAATTTTTTTGTTTGTTTCATAATTTAATGATTTTGTGAGAATAATATATTTGGAATTACGTGAATTTCTTGTTTATAATTTTGCAATAATGCTAGCTTTTGTGTTGTGAGTATCTCTGGTTATTAGTGTTGGTCTCTCCAACGGTAGTGTTCGGATTGTAAGAAGAGGTGAAGGGTATTTATGTCTATTTATTAGGGTAACAATTTTTAAGTATGAGATGCACCAAACAAAATATAGGATGCGTTAAATAATTGCCTTGAGAGATTCCAAAATTGCATGCGAATGGATATAGGATGCGTTAGAATAATGCTTTATAGATAAAGTTTGTGTTTTTTTAACATAGTAAATTATAATGAGTTAAACTTTCCGTATTTATCTTGTGACTTGGAATAAATCTTTTTCGGTGGAAGAAAGGAATAGCTATGGGTTCCTATGAAACATTTTTTAACATGAATTTTAATTATCTTAATAGAAAAGTATGAGATATCCATTAATGGTTAATGTTGAATGAAACAATGATTTGGCATGATCATTGAAATGATGTCATTTGGAATGGTATTGTTTGATCCTTTAAGGATTTAAAATAGTTTCAATTGAATTCATTTAAGTATTTAAATAATTATATTTTAGTTATTTAAGCTTACTAAAATTGATATTTAGCTTTTAAAATATATTACACCCACACTCTTTCATATGAAGATACGAACTTTTTTGTTTGAAAAAACTACATTATATTTTTTTAAAGAAAAGTTTATGTAAATATTAAAAAAATGTAAAATTAAGGTCTGTTCGTTTGAGTTGAAAGAGAGTGAAAAAAATAAGAAAAATTAACAGTAAAATTTATAAGATTCATATTTTTTATATTCTACTTTCTTTTCTTTTCATTCTATCGAAGAAGCCCTTAGTAATTTTAACAAAATCATTTTTATTTTAATTTCTCAAAAATCATACATTAGAAAGTTTAGTTAGCATGTTTGATATGTATTTTTTTTAAATTCTTGTAAAAGAATGCTTCTCCAAAATAATTTTTAATCAATTTCCTATAAAAATTTTCCATAGAAGAAGCTGAAAATCTTATCTTCTTGCATTTAATTGTTTTACTACAATAAAAAATCATATTATTTTTTATTAAATTATATAATATAACAAATAATTAATAAAAATAGGTATAATTTTTTAATTTCTAATTTTTTTATCTAATCAAATAATTTTTATTCATTGTAAAAAAAAAAAATCAAACATAATGGGGTTTCTCGAAATGAAAAAACTTCTTGGGTGCCGAACATGCTGCTTTTAAACGAAAGTCGATGGTTAGGTGTCGTTTTGTGTCTTAAGTGGTTGATTATTTTAAACTGAAAGACAGGACAGGACAATACAATGGTCTTTTGGTTCAAACGAGTAGTGAAAATGATTTCTTATATGAATTTTTTTGATTCATAATATTTTTAACTATTGATTAGAAATGATTTCTTTACTTATTTATAAGTTGACTCACTCACTCACTTCCTTCCCTGCTAAGTATTCATGGCAGAAAATCACAACCACCGTGACCTGCTTATTCTTCCGCCCTCGGTGGAGGCTCTGATCGAGAGCATCTGCCGCGACCAGAACCGGCCTCCGCTCGATTACAGCACCCGCCACCGTCTCAAACTACAGGGCGAGGAACAATCCCTTCGCATTCTCAACAAAATCGCCGCCACCCGTATCCGATTATCTTTCGCAGGCTTCGTCAACCACATGCTCGACGACATCAACCACCAAAACAATAATAATAATAACAACAACAACAACAATAACAACAATAATAACAATTCTCACTCTCAACCTGAGCCCTCCACGCGACAACAAACCTCTCCCACGCGCCCTCCCCGACCCACGCCCTCCTCGCTATTGCACGCGCTCGGAGAATTGGAGTTCCGAAAAGCCTTTCTCATTCTCAGTTACATCGGACGGTAATTAATTCAGTGCTTGGGAATTGACTCTGAATCCAAAATTGGAAGCATTTTGAATCCAAAATTTTGTACTGAATGAATGAATGCTATTCCACTTAAACTTAACTGCTTCCTTCCTTACACTCTTCTTTTTTGAATGGACTTTCTCTTCTAAGTTAAACATCATTTTCTTAATGCGCTTTTAATTTAAATGAATGTTCTTAAAAACTGAGGTGTGTAAGTTGAAGTATATATATATATATATATTTTTTTTTTCTCTAGGGAAAAGATTTTTCTCCTTTTGTTCAGTTATTTTTTTGTATGTTCCTCATAGTGTCTTCAATTGCCACTGATAAAAAACAAAAAAAAAACATGAAAAGCGCCGACTAACCTTGTGATTATAAACAGATCATACCTTTTTTCATATACGACAAGTAGTTTTTACGCAATGTCTAAGGCTATGTTTGGATGAAAGTTTGGAAAGTAGTTTTGAATTCCAATGCACGATGATAGCAAGTTCCAAATGCATTAAAAGAATAAAGAGAAAAAATTTGTTGCTTATAGTAAAAGTATGTATTTATGAGCTCTCCCAATTTTTAACCAAACATGGACTAAGTTTTTGAGTTTTTCTTTGCTTTGATTACAGAGAGAGTCTTGAGAATTGTATTACTGATGCTAAAATTAGAAGCCTCAAAGACTTGCCGATGGCAAAGTTCGAGAAAACAATATGGGAAGATTTTGGGGAAAAATGCATCTACGATCAAAGTGATCGCCAATTGGTAAACATTGTGTTCCAATGACGGATTCATTATTTTTATAGTATAGTTCATTTTTTGAGGTTTTTACAATGCTTGAACATTCCCTATTAGTTGCCTCATTTCATTTTGCAACTAAAAACTCCACCACAAATAAAAATGTTGGTTTTAATTTTAATTAGAACCTATGAAAGTTAGAATCTGGTTATGGAAAGATAAAAGAGAAAATCTGATCAAGGCGTGGGTACTAACTTTCAGCACACTGCTGAATATCAATCATGCAGCGTTGGCTATCTTCTATGGCTTATTATTGCTTACTTACATTAACTTTGGTTTCTTCAGCATCGTGACTGGAATTCTGGCCGCACACATGTATATCAATGTTTTGTTTTTCCAGATGGGAACTTAAGGTTCAAGGTTTGTATGTCTCTCTCCTCCCTTCAATTTGTGTAGTGCTAAAAGAAGTTGTTGTTGTGATTGTCACTATCTCACTATCCAATGGCTTCAATACTGTGATACTGAATCAATAAACTGTATTCAGATTGTTATATGGTCATTATTCCACTTTTTGCTGCTTCGACTGTCTATTTTTATGTCAAATGTGGTTTGTTTTATTGCCTCTTTGTTTAAATTATAATTCAGGGCCCTATATTACAAAGCACGCGAACACATTTGCAGAAAACTCTCGGTGATGACAATGTTTTGCTAGTTAAATTTGCTGAGGATGGGAGTGGAAAGAATTTTAGGACCCATGCTGAAGAAGCAAATGCCCTCTATGGAAAGTTTGGAAAAGAAGGGATTCGTGTTGGTCTGCGTTTGTATCGCTTTTTTGGTAATCCTGCTTCTTGTTAGTTTTTCTTGTCCTGTCTTTTTACAGTTAAGAAACCTCTAGTGACTGATATATTTTCTGCCAACTGAACAGTTTTTAAAGATGGTGGAAACGAAGAGAAGCAGAAGGACCCAACAAGTTCCACTGTGAAGTGTTATTTTGTTAGGATGCAATCAGGTTGTTCTGCAGATGAGGGTGCTGATTACATTTTGTCTAACAAGACAGTGTCTGAAGCAAGAACTTTATTCATGCATGCTCACATGTTGTTGCCCAATTTGAACAAGTATATGGCTAGGTATGATACTTGTGCAAATACTAAATACTATCATTTAGAGTTTCATCTATTTTTTCTGCATCCTCCTGCAGTCCCACTCAAAATAGATTTCATGCAATGTACTAACCTCATAGGCATTCAGGTTCTCTCTCATTCTGTCAAAGACCTTGAAACTCAACATTGACTTGACAACTGTGAGTGTCCAAAAAATACCAGATGAATATTGCAAGGTATTGTCAATTTTAAGTTGCCTTATGGTTTTTATATTTTATGGCCATGCTTGCAGAATTTTTATTATTATTTTTTTTATTGCGAGTTTAGGATGCAAATGGCAATATTATGGTTGATAATGAGAAACCACGTATTCTCACGGATGGAACTGGCTTCATCTCTAGAGATTTGGCGTTGCTCTGCCCCAACAATGTTTACAAAGGAAGCAACTTGGAGAACAACTGTATTCAGGTATCTTTCCTTTCCAATTTGTTATTCCACTAGACTTTTCTTTTCAATTAACTTTGTTCATTTATCTATCAGCGGTCATAACTCATGTTAAGAATTTACTTAATAAATGTATTATGAATCCACCATTGTTATTTTTATCATCATCATTGCCGGTTGATTATTTATCTAGTTTTCTTGATTCATGCTTGAATACTAATGTTTTTGAGGGATATGGCTTCACTTTTACCTTTTACAATTTATATGCTTTCAATTTTTCTTGCCTTCTTTTTCCTAATGATTTGGTTGCGAAACATAGATTATTGATGGAAAGTTGTCGTTAAATTGTTGGAGATCGCAAGTTAATTAGTGATATAGCCAAAATAATGTATATAAGTAGGGGACAACCTTCATTTCATGAGCTAGTTTTTGGGGTTGAGTTAGACTCATTATTAGGCTTTGATTGGACTACCCGCAAATGTCTATTCCTGCAAACTTCATGCTCAACATGTCTAGTCCTTGATGTGAGGAGTATGTGTAGGGAATCTCAAATTGAATGATGATATGGCTAAAAACAATGTACATAAGTGGGGTAGGGGGGGGGGGGGCGACCTTCACTTGTTGAGGTATGGAAGAGAAAAGTTGTGGTTGAATGCTCTTTCATGTTCCTTTGTATTTGCATGTGATTCACATAATCAACTATTCTATAACAGCAAAAATGGAATAAATTGATGAGGAGAAATAGTGTAAGGAAATGTTTCTATTAAATAACCTTTTGGATAATTATTTCCAATTAATATGTTTTTGAAGGAACTATTTATTTTTATACATGCTGTCTTTCTTTAGACATATCTTCTTTTTCTGGATTGCCTGGACTTTCTATTATTCTGCTTATGCCTTTGTTGCTGTTACGTTTCTCTCAGAAAACTTAAAATTCAACTCTTGTGTGCTCTGATATATTTCAACAAGTTTTATGATCTAGTCCCTTCTTTCTTTGATTATTCTATGCTTCGTGACTTCCTTTCCTTTAAATTTAGGAAATTAACAATCTTGTTGAACTTGAGGATATGAGTAATGCAATGGGAGAAGCAGAGCAGCTGAGCACACATGAACCGGTAGATTGTTTGTTATTCTTTTTCCATTTCACATATTTTATATGTACATGTGTGCTACTGCTTTGTAATATAGATAGATATTATTTCAATATAACTTTCCTTTTTCCTCTGATTGTCCAGCCTTTGCTGATTCAGTGCCGTCTCTTTCACATGGGTCATGCAATTAAGGGTACTCTTTTGGTTAACAGAAAGGTATATGTTTGACAGGCTCTTTTGGGCAAAACAATTAATATTGTCTTCGGTATGTTTTCATAATGTACATTATGGAGCACCTAATTTATTTCTATGATTGTATTGAGTGCTTTTGAAGCTTTCCTGGTTGATATGTTAAAAATAAAAATAATTATATGTATATCATCTGAATCTGAATTTTGTACTTTCTGGTATTTCAATATTTTGCCCTCAATGATTAACTGGAAGTTGGAGTTTTGTATGACAAAATGGATAATTAGGGAATATATTTATGAAAATTTTTTAACAATATAATTTTGGTGGACATGGAGGGCATTTTGTGGGAGATTTTGTTAAAGAGTATGATTCAACACCATAGTGCATGTTTTAGAGTTGTGTATCACAAGCTACATACACCCACAACATTTATCCATTTCAAGAGTTAATAATTATGAATATTCACTGTTTTGTTAATACTTATTTTCAGCTTGCTTTAAAGTTGTGTTTGTGTTATTTATTTTCTTATTTGATTATAGTGCTTGTGATTTTGATACTTTATTTTTGAAACTTACAGCTTCCTCCTAGGACAATACAGGTTCGACCTTCAATGATTAAAGTTGAGAAAGACCCAAGTGTGCATATGCAAAGCATAAATTCATTGGAGGTAGTAACCACAAGGTATTTCATTTTTACAAGTCTGAATATTTTTTTTTCTCTTGTTGCTAATAATATGTTGCGGTGGATGTGTGGTAAGACTCGACAGGATAAAATTAGAAACGAAGCTATTAGAGAGAGGGTTGGAGTAGCGCCTATTGTAGAGAAGATGGTGGAAAATAGACTTAGGTGGTTTGGGCATGTAGAGAGAAGACCGGTAGACTCTGTAGTGAGGAGAGTAGACCAGATGGGGAGAAGACAAACAATTCGAGGCAGAGGAAGACCCAAAAAGACTATAAGAGAGGTTATCAAAAAAGATCTCGAACTTAATGATTTGGATAGAAGTATGGTACTTGATAGAACATTATGGCGGAAGTTGATCCATGTAGCCGACCCCACCTAGTGGGATAAGGCGTTGTTGTTGTTGTTGTTGTTGTTGTTGTTGCTAATAATATGTTACTCTGGCTTATTGTGATATCAGCGTGTGTGTGTCAAGAATGATATGCTTTATCAATTCAAGATACATTACATAGCTTTTCACTAGACTGTGGAATTTAGAGATAGAGAGAAAAACAGTAATAGGAATTTTATCATGAATCAAAAGTGATTACAGATACAGAGTTTATCTATTTATATTATGCTTAGTTAGAAGTTTAACTAACTTATCAAAAAACCTAGCTGACTATTACAACAGACTTGCTAGCTCAGCTATGCTAGCTCAGCACAGCTGAGCCTGACTAAACTAACTGCTAGAACAGTACATTCTAACTACTAATACAGTATATTCTATCATAGACCAATCTGTACATACAGTTGTTTTGACATCTTCATATTTGGGTTTCACCATACAAGGTCCAAGTGCTTGATTGGTCTGGTGCACAATTGACATGGTGTAGCCGTGTAGGTGGACCCTGTCAAAGCAGGAATCTTTTATGAATAAAATGGCTTGGAAGGCACTTATATTAATGTTTTTATCATCTGGAGTAAAATTTATTCTTCTTCTAATGCATATATCTAATAATGATATTCTGATTCTATTATGCCTAACCAACTAAACTAATGCTTGAAGCTTCGTTTCGAAGCTGGATCTAACCTTTTGTATTCGTGAGTAGGAAAATATTTTTTTGCATTGTTTGAAAGCTGCTAGCTGATCTGAAGCCTGCATGTTTCAGCAACAAGCCAAAGAGAGGATATTTATCTAAACATCTGATTGCACTTCTGAGCTTTGGAGGAGTTCCAAATGAATTCTTCATGGATTTACTTCGGAGTAACATGGAAGATGCAAACCATGTCTACTCCAACAAGCGTTCTGCACTCAGAGGTAGTTGATCAATGCTTCTTTTGGTAATTTTTCATCAAAACCTGTTCTTTATTTGGACACAGGTCTATTTGTTCTGCTTCCCGAAATCTACTTGTTTTTGCCTTTGTTTGATTAACTCACAGCATCCATCAACTGTGGCGAGAAGGATGAATACAATGCAGCAGAAATGATTTTATGTGGCATTCCTTTGGATGAGCCATTTTTGAAGCATCATCTCTCTAGATTTGCGAGGGAGGAAAAAAAGAAACTTAGAGGAGGGAAGCTTTATATGCCTGATTGTTTCTATTTAATGGGGACTGTAGATCCCACTGGACACTTAAAAAAGAATCAAGTTTGTATTATTCAGTAAGCATAAGTCTCTTATTCTCCTAATATATTAATGTTTTATCAAACCAAAATCAATCTTAAATGTGAAATGTGTTTTTATCTTCTTCCTGATATGTATTTTCTACTTGAGTTATAGAAACTATATATTTTCTTTCATCTCCATTCATAAATGGGGTGCATTGTTTGTTGTTTGATCCTCTGAATGAAATGATTTATTGATTTCTTAATTAAATTTTATGGTGATAAGTTTTTGATGTTTGCTGGCTCATTTATCTACTTTTACACATCTTGTCTAATAGATTCAACAACAACAACAATAGCCTTATCTCACATTCTCACTAGGTGAGGTTGGGCTATATGGATCATATGATGTCATTTGGCTAGATTAAAAACTAAATTCTCATGGATATTCACCATGAAATCTCTTTCATTAATTTCCATCAATCTCCTTGGTCTCTCTACCCTTTTTCACATGGCTAAAAATCATGCAATTTACTTTCTTCATTGGTGTCTTCAATAGCCTTCTTTGCAAATTTCCAAACTACATTAGCCAATTTTCTGTTCAATAATTGTCATATCAATATCTCCTTGTATTCAATTATTCTATATCCTGGCTGTCTTTGTGTGAGTACAACATTGTCATTTCTGCTACTCCTATTTTTTTTTTTATTCTAGAATCATTTCAAAACCCAACATTCACTATTACAGAGTATAATTGGTCATTTATCAATTGGTACTTTATGATAAAACTTTCCTTTGAGCTTGGTAGGTACTTAATGGTTACAGATAATTCCTGATGGCTTTTCCTATTTAACCATCTTACTTGTATCATGATTAATAGATTCATTCAACAGAACACAGAAGTATAAATTTCTGTCAGTCTTGGCAGTTACAATTTGATTTTAGTATGTCTCTTAATATGACCAATGTTGTTGTATGAAAATCGGTCTAGTTCTTACTATGGTAGTGTTTGAACCAACTCTTTATTTGCTCTTCTTAATAGGAGAAGCTTAGCCGAACACATTTAGAGGAAAGCTCTTAAAAATGAAAGAACTTAATTTTTATAAAAGGAAAGGAGGGGAAAATAGTTTTTAGAAAAAAAACTAACTGGATTGGTTTTTGTCTTTTTTTTTTTTTTTAAAGATGCATAATGTAGTGCCTCCCTCTCCATCACATCTTGAACTAATTGATGTGAGATAGTGAAATAAAGCTTTCAGTTTTAGAGGAGCTCTTGAGCTAAATTTGCCAAACAATTTTTTTTTTTTAATTTTTAAAGTTCTTATTTTGAACTTTAAAGTAATTTATGTCATAAAAAGCTGGTCAAAAGTAACCTATATATGCATATATGTTATACATCATATATTTTTTGCTAGTAGAAAGTTGAACTTGTGTATCTGTCATATCTAGCTTTTGTTGCGCCATTGTAATGTTAATACCAAACATAGAAGTCTAACTTTAGCTTATGAAAGGGGGTAGCTGAATGAAATCACTCATTTTACTAGTGTGCAATATTGATGATCATATTCAACTGTGTGCACTAGTGGATTTTTATTTAGGAGTAATGTTTGAAGTTTAAGATAATCTTGTATGTGCTGACTGTTTCATTCCTCTTTTGTAGTGAGAATAGCCAAATTGTTGGGGATGTTCTGGTTTATAGAAATCCTGGTTTACATTTCGGAGACATTCACAAAATGGATGCCACATATGTGAAGGAGTTAGAGTCATATGTTGGACATAGCAAGTATGGAATTTTTTTCCCACGTGTTGGAACTCGCTCTGTGGCAGATGAGATTGCTGGAGGTGATTTTGATGGTGACACATACTGGGTTTCTAACCATCCTCAGGTTCCAATTTCAATTTCAATTTCAGTTTAGAAGCCTTCGTCATTTTCTTACTATATCTGATTGTATGGAAGGAATTTTACTCCCTTCAGTGGTTCTGTTTTTACTAAATGGTAATTGTCACCTTTTATATTTTCCTTTTCCCCCTTAGTAAATTCAAACGAAATTTCTTGCAATGCTTTTGATAAAATTTGAACATCCAGGGATTTTTGTTTGTTACTTCAATTTTTAATTTAGTTAATATTGCTTAACAAATTATTTTCTGCTGTTACTCATGTAAGTTTCTTCTGATAACATTTTACAGTCTTGATAACAATACTTTTATTATCACTCTTGTTCATTGTGCCATTGTAAGCAACAATTTTGATATTATTGTTTATATTTTCCGCATTTCCATTTATGTACAAATTATGTTTTCTTCTTAGTGAAGAGTCTTGCTTTCCCAACTATTATTTCTAAATGCATAATAGGATATGGAGATAAATTCTGTTTTTTGTTTTTTAAATCTGGAAATTTCACCATCTCAAGAATAGATTTCAATTTAGGTAATATATATATGTGTGTGTGTGTGTAGTTTTATCTAATGAAATATTTCAGAACAAGTGACCATGCGAAGTTTGAAGTGAGGCAAAGACACCAATTGCCTTCTGATACTGAAAGACTCTCAAAAACATGCCATGGGAAGATTTTAGTTTAGTTAAAGATGGAACCACAGAGTAGTTACTTCTTAATACAATTCTTAATTTTGAATTATGTATTTTTACCTTAATTTTGTTGTATTATTTTAAAAACTGGATGAGATGAGAAGGTACTCAAGAAATTTCCTTTTTGAGGAGTATTTTCTACTGCAATATTTTGTACCACATATTAAGTGTTACTAAAATCAAACCAGTTGCATGTCATCACATCATTGCCTCTCATATTGGTTGATGAATTGGTCTGTATCTTGATTGACTGGTAGTTGGCCTGTGGAGTATTAATATGTTAAACACTTATTAGATAACAGAAACCCAACACAATTCAAGCTTGTATCATTGTATTTTTTTACAAGCTGAAAATCATGACCATCAGAGGATGGGTTGGATGAATCATATCAGTAGAGTATTCTAGCCAATCAAATTATCCAATACAATTAGGTATCATAAGATAATTATTAAGATGACCTAGGAACCCCGGAAGTCATACAACAGAGGAAATGAGGCAGTATCGTGGTTTTGAGTAACTGAGATTTTAATGTATCCAGTATCATTTTCCAGTTCTGATTATCTTCAAAAAACTGAAGCTCACACTTTATCACGTTAAAAAGTTGATAGTAGCCTTATACATAATACATGTTTTGTCTGTATGATCCTCTTTAGAAATCTGAAGTTCAAATTTTTCATCAGGTTAAAAATTGATAGTACTTTGAAATTTCTGTATTGACCATTTAAGTTTTGAAATGTTTCAGCTATTACAATATTTCAGAAAGGGTGACCCTTGGATCGAAAATTCGGTTCCATTGGATTCTAGTGTTAAAAAGCCAAGTGAATTTTCTCCCGAGGAACTCGAGGAAGAACTTTTTAGACTATTCCTCAAAACTCGGTTTCAACCAAGGTGTGCTATAGTATTAATATCTTGCTTTTGTGAGTAAAAAGGTTTATGCGGACATAATTAGGCCTGTATGTCATATTTAGCCTGAAAACCTTTAAATGCATTCTAGTATGTGGATGTTGAGTCTTTTGATCAATTAAGTGATGTAACACGTCACCTTCTCTATAGCTTTTCTTGTGCCGGTATAGTAGTAATCTGTCTCATAGACATCTGGCATCTGAAATTCCATTTCATTACAATGTTTTTACTTTGTATAATCTTTGCTACTAAGAGGAAAAATAACTGTTATGTATAATAAAGATAATCTCCAGTTTTAATTCAATGATCTATACATGAGAACTTGTTTTCTTTCCAGTTACGCAATGGGCATGTCAGAAAATAGCTGGATGGCACTCATGGATCGTCTTTTGACACTAAATAACTGCACTAATGAGAATGAGAAGGAACGTGTGAAAGAAAATATGCTCAAATTGATTGATATATACTATGAGGCATTAGATGCTCCTAAAAGTGGAAGAAAGGTTAGTTTGTATTATTCCTTGGTTGCTACAAACCCCCCTACCTTTTTAGTTGGGACTCAGAAAACTAACATTCTTTTATGATTATTAGTTGGAAGTTGGGCTAATGTTCCTGTATTGCCTACGCTATTTATATTAATGAAATCTATATGTAAGCTAAACATTTAACTACTTTTATGCTTGGGTTGTTGATATACATGAGATCACAAGGGTCTTGTGTCTACTTCTATATGTAAGTTAAACATTTAACTACAATAACCATGATGATTGATGACCTTGTCTACAATACATTAAGTAAATCTTAGGAGTCCATAATTGAGTACCATAGCATTCATTATGGTGTACAAAATTACAAATGTTGGTTGCAAGTTGGTATCTCTACTGGTTGGTAATTTCTAAAGAATTATTAAACATTTGATGACAGTCAAATCTGTTTCCCTTTAATGATTGCTGAGAGATGGAATGGGTTTACTTTCTTAAATCCATCATTAGTGCTCATTTGTTTTCTACCTTTAAAATGTTAATTTTGGGATTAAAAAATAAAAGCATTTTGCTAGTTTTGGGTGATTGTTGGGGAGGATGAATTCAGTTTTAGATTTGTAACTTTTCAAATATTTGATTTCAAAAAACAGTTTCAGTTTTCTAATTTGAACCTTGTGGTAATTCTTTAACAGGTCCAAGTTCCAAATGATTTAATTGCAGAATTGTTCCCGCACTATATGGAAAAGGATAAATCATTCACTTCAACCTCTATCTTAGGTTTAATTTATGATGAAGTTGAAATCTGGCTAGAAAACGACATGGTAGGAGGTGAGGTCAAAAAATTAAGTCATTATTTATTGAGTTTAATGGGTATGCATTATTAGTGTAAAATTTGTTACACTGTTAACCAATTGGAAATCATGTTAGTATGACTGTCTGAGCATACATGGTGACGTTTTGATTGGATGACTGTGTTAAAAACACTTTACAAAACACAACTTTACTGTCTGAGCATGCCTTATTTTCTCTTATTCATTTAATTACTTGTGCAATACTTAATAACCAATGGTGGAGCTAGAGAGGAACGATTTTTATATTTCGGGTGAAGAAATTGAAAAAAGTTAAATTTCTCAATTGGTTCCTAAACTATTTGGAAATTTTCAAGTAAGTTCCTAAACTAAAAATTTATTTGGGTGCCTAAATTAAAAAGGTAGGGTCCTGTGTTAGTTTATAGAGGTTTGAAATTGCCAAAAAATGATAACTTATGGCAGTTTTAAAAACCCTAGGGACTCGGGGAAAATTTAGATGATTGAAGACCGACCCAATTATTTAGTTTAGGAATAGTTCAGGGACCAATTGAATAATTTAACTTTAAAAAAAATAACTACATAAATTTCTTGTGTGAAAAAAATTGAGGGGGCTAGCCCCCTCATCATTTACCTGTGTACTGCCCCTGTTTATAATGCCATGCCAGATTTATCCCTTACACTCATTAGCTTAATGTATTTTTACCTTTTTCTTGTCCTTGCTATCAGAAATTTGGAAACTCCCTTGTTTTGATGTTGAAGTACCTCCCAGCTGTTTGGAAAAGTGGAAAACAAAATACGAAGAATATAGGAAGGATATGACTGATGCCTTGAACTTGAAGGACAAATCTAAATCCCACGAAGAGGCAGCTGAAGTCAATAGAAAATATAAGGAGGTACAATACATTTTCAATTTCTTTTTTCCCAGGCTTTACTTTCATTTCATGCATTAATTAATTCCCTAGAATTTCCATTATCTTTTGTAGGAATTCTATGGTCCAACTCTTGAGATGGAGGGTTGTCTGAAGAGTATTGGTGATATTTTTAACGAGGCTCTGGCTGTGTATAACGTTAGTTATGAATACGCCATGCTAAAGAAAGAAGTCAAAAGATGTGGCTTTGCATGGAAGATTGCAGGTTCAGCTTTGACTAGGCTTTATATCATAAAACAAAATGAGAAGGCTCTGAATTGTGATCCATCTGTAGTGCGTGAGATTTTTCGTTTATGAAACATGTTATTAACTGTTTTTTGTTTTGTTTAAGGAATGCTATTAACTGTTTTATAATATTATACCTACTCTTTATTTTCACCTATCCTTTTCTTGCATCATCTTTTATATCTCGTTACTCTTTTCTTTTTTTTTTTTCCTTTCATTTCATCACTTGTCATATCTCTTATTTCTTTCTTTTCTCATATTCTTATCTCATGGGAACCTGGTGTATACACCTCCAAAGAGCCGAAAGAGGTGTCAAATAACTTTTTTTTTTATATATATATTTTAATTCTACATTTACCAGTGACTAATGAAGAATATAATCATACCTACAAATTGTATAATAACCTCTGATGAAATCTTAGAAGTGTGCTCAAATCATTTCTTTCCTTTCGCTTGTATGTAATGGGATTCATGTTGACCTATCTATGATTGCCCATTGATAAGAGAATACTGTGTGGTAAGAGGGAAAAATAAGGCGGGGGTGGATTCATCTTGTCGACCTATCTATGATTTTTATGATTTTTTTTTTTGACAAAAAGAAAGCACATGGCATTATTAGAGGAAATTATTGTCAATACACAGGGTTATTTCACTTATTTGTTGGATGGTACGAAATTTAGACAAAAATGTACGAATGAGTTGTTTTTTTTTTTTTTTACTGCATTTCAATATTATTTAAGTTATTATTGAATCAATAGAAATGTATTGATAAACAAATTAATAGGAAAGTTGCCCATAGCCTTTTGAGCATAAAATTTCGTACTGAAAATTGTTCCCCTTTTTTAGCCATTGGATAAAGTTAGAATTATTCATAAAAAGAAGTTTCATTGTACAAAAAGGGAGCAAATTATAACTAAATATTAATTTATGAGTATATATTGTAATTTAAATTATATATTAACATTTTATTTGTTATCAATTTCAATTATATAACAAGTTAAATATTCATCTTATGCAATATAAAACTAAAATATTAATATAATAATTTTTTTGCTGTGGTGTTAATTTTCTTTTAAATATGCTAAACTATAAAAGATATAAATAGATTATACACTAACTTCATAAAAAAATATTATATTATCACCCATTATAAATGATTATACATAATAAATTTTTTAAGATTTATAATATCCCTATATATAAACGCGTAAAAATTATAAATTAATACTCCTTACAAAGGACCAACTAGATATTGTAAGAAAGGGAGTTCATTTATACAATAAGGAGGGAGTATATAATATAGAAGGTGAGACTTACACTCTCCTTACTTTCACAAATAGATATTTTTAATATATTTTTCTTCTTCTCATCAGATGGACATTTTACATATAACTCTTGGAACTAGCAAAATAATAATAATGTCTATCACTATTATTTTAAAATATAATCCTATTATCTTTAATCTATCATTTTTTATATCTCTAAATGTAATATTTTAATAATTTAGTAAAGAAATTTATTATTAATTAAAAAATCTTACATTATAATAAAAATGATTAACTGTAAATCTAAAGTGTAAATTGTATATTAAAAATATTTATTTATTATAATTTTTAATTATAATAATTCCATATTAAAAAATATTTATCATGAAATTTAATTTCATATAATTCAATATTCTTATTTGATGTAAATAAATATTATGTGAGTGATGTTAATGATTTTTTTGAAAACTTATGCTACTCTATTAATTATAAAATAAATAAATATTTATGTCCTAATTTTATAAAAATATTTACATTATTACTCCATTAGTTGTCTTATATAATAATTTTATCAAGGTTTAAAATAATTATTTAAAAATTATATCTATTACAATTTGTAATTGCAACAAACACTTATAAAAGGGCCAACACTACCCAACCACACTGCGTATTGTATAAATCAAATTCTTAAATAAAAGTGCCCCCATTTTCCCAAAATCACCATCTAGAGTTTTCTCTTTTCCACTGAAAATCAAATTAGGGTTTGGATTTCGGAATTGCCACAGAATCATGGCCACTCTGAAAGAGCTTCTTCCTCCTGCAAAATCCTCCTCCACCGCCTACTACGACCACACCAACGATCCATGGTTCAAGCAGCGTTTCTCCTCAGAAGAGGAGGAGAAATCCGCCGCCGCCGCCGCCGCCAAGCAGAAGCCCGTTCCCCCCTACCTGAAGCGCGCCGGCTTCGTTCCTCGGAAAATCGAGGACTTCGGAGACGGCGGCGCCTTCCCTGAGATCCACGTTGCACAGTATCCTCTCGACATGGGAAGAGAAAAGTCCGGCGCCAAACCTGGATCCAAAATCCTCCCTGTCACCGTCGACGCTAACGGCAACGTTGCCTACGATGCCATCGTGAGGCAAAACGAGAACGCAAGAAAAATTGTCTACACGCAGCAGAAGGATCTTATCCCTAAGTTTCTCAAGAACGACGAAGATGACGACGACGTCGTTTCCGACGACGAAGCACAGAAACAGATCGAGGAAACGATGCAGGAGACCAAGGCCGCTTTGGAGAAAATCGTGAACGTTAGGTTAAGCGCTGCGCAACCGAAGAATGTTCCGAAGCAGAACTCCGATGCGAAGTATATAAAGTACAAACCCTCGCAGCAATCCGATGCGTTCAATTCGGGTGCTAAGGAGAGGGTTATTAGGATGGTTGAGATGCCGGTGGATCCGCTTGAGCCTCCGAAGTTCAAGCACAAGCGTGTTCCAAAGGCTTCGGGGTCTCCGCCGGTGCCGGTGATGCACTCCCCGCCGAGGCCGGTGACGGTGAAGGACCAGCAGGATTGGAAGATTCCTCCTTGCATCTCGAATTGGAAGAATCCTAAGGGTTATACTATTCCTCTTGATAAGAGGCTTGCTGCTGATGGGAGAGGCCTTCAGGAGGTTCAGATTAATGACAATTTCGCGAAATTATCGGAGGCACTGTATGTGGCGGAGCAGAAGGCGAGGGAGGCTGTTGCAATGAGGTCCAAGGTGCAGAAGGAGATGATGTTGAAGGAGAAGGAGAGGAAGGAGCAGGAATTGAGGGCATTGGCGCAGAAGGCACGGTCTGAAAGAATTGGAGGGGAGAGAATTGGGGTTGTACCAGCCGCGCCACCAGCTGTGGCGGTGGATGAGGACGATATGAGAGTTGATTATGAGCATGAGAAGGAGAATCCGAGGGAGAGGGATAGGGAGAGGAGTTTTGTGAAGGAGAGTAGGGAGGAGAAGGAGGAGAGGATGCAGCGCGAGAAAATTCGTGAGGAGAGGAGGAAGGAGAGGGAGAGGGAGAGGAGGTTGGAGGCCAAGGATGCTGCTATGGGGAAGAGGAGTAAGATTACGCGGGATAGGGATCGTGATATTAGTGAAAAGGTTGCTCTTGGTATGGCCTCTACTAAACCAGGGACTGAGGTTATGTATGATGAGAGACTGTTTAACCAGGATAAGGGAATTGCGTCTGGGTTTGCCACCGATGATCAGTACAATGTGTATGAGCATGGGCTGTTTACTGCCCAGCCAACGCTGTCCACTTTGTATAGGCCAAAGAAGAATCTTGATGATGAGACTTATGGAGGTGCTGATGAGCAGTTGGAGAAGATTATGAAGACTGATAGGTTTAAGCCCGATAAAGGGTTTGCTGGGGCTTCTGAGAGGGCTGGTCCGAGGGATAGGCCGGTCGAGTTTGAGAATGAAGAGGCTGATCCGTTTGGTTTGGATCAGTTCTTGACTGAGGTGAAGAAGGGTAAGAAGGCCATGGAGAAAGTGGGTGGTGGAGGGACTATGAGGGCAAGTGCTGGATCATCTATGCGGGATGGTAACGAGGGAGGTTCAGGTAGGACTCGCATTGGATTTGAAAGAGGGCATTAGGTAGCACAATATTTAATGTTGCCTGACCTATTTCTAGTGCGTAGTGTTGACTGTTGAATATCCACCGTAATGGCTTAGGTTGCTATGTCTGAAAATGGGTGGTTAGAACAATGTGCTTGTGTTAGCATTTTGGTTTTTCTCCAACCCCCTGCCCTGCCGCCCTGCTTAGGTGGTGAAATAAACTGTTTTTGTACACTATTTCAATTCTGTTAAAACTGCTTATGGATGTTACAACAATCTCTTTCCAGTAAATTATATATTGAATGAAATGTATTGTTTAAAGTAGATCCTTGTCTATTGGGGGCGTATTTGCTCTGGTTTTGGAAGCTTTGGACTTGTGGAAGCTTTTTCTTTCCATCTCACATGTTGATATACAAAGATTTGAAACTTTCAATGTGTGGTTTCCATGCTTTGATTAATTGATTAGAGACAGTATTTACTATTTAGCAACTCATGATAACCATGCTTTGAAAATATGTACATCTTGTTGTGATCCAGCATCTGTTAAGGCTGTCATAGCACATTAATGCATTTTGGGATTTGCATGCGGCACTCATTACATTGATAGTTAGAACACAATATTTCTTTCATGGTTTAGTGATATTCGGTACTTGGTTTAGAGCTGAAATTGCTGTTGTAGACAACTGCATTTGTTTTCTCTGGCAGTCATTATTTCCACTTGTTATTTCTGTTTATATTATAGATAACCAAAATATGGTTAAACAATACACCAGCGGTTTGATCTGCTGTAGCAGTTTGATGAGACCCTTGAGTCCAATAATTTCTTGGACAAAGAACTATTACCGGTTCAGCAGGTGAACTATGAAACTAAGGGGGTTAAAAGTGTATTCTAGGAGGGGAAAAGGTGCGACACGTGGCAAAGAATCCAGGGGTAGAGATTAGAGAGGATTGTGTTATTAAAAGTACGTTCAATTAGTGGTTAGGAAATTTGGCATTAGGCTTGGGCAAGGAAGCAAGAGAGGATTCTGTTATGATGAGTGGGCAAGGTTTGGGGAACCCATGATGGTGGGGGAGAGACGTTTCTGTTTTAGAGAGATTGAGGAGTCAAGGGGAGGTTGTTAATTAGTCATTAAGAAATTCGGCTTTAGGCTTCGGCAAGGAAACAGTGGGTTCCTTGAGTATTTCCTATTAATTTCTTTTATGGTATTGATACTTGGATATCTCATTTCACCCTATGGTGAGATTAATACACTGTTTTTCATTTTCATTCTGAAGACTGGAGGTTATTCATATTACTGTTTGGTGGTTGTTTCATTCTTTTCTCGTGTGCATTTTTATTGAACTGAATATATCAGCCTGATGTGGCAGCCTACATGAAATAAAACTCAACTATTTGGTGCTTTTTTTTCTAATTTCTGCATAGATTCAAACTAACTAAATGAGTTGATGATAATTATCTTGGATACTTATCAAGCAGCAATAGTTCTGAGTTATGCGAGTTCATACCAGTCATTAAGATACACTTTTAAACTGATGAAAATATTTCTTTTAAACTATACTATAATTGTTTTTCTTGCATATAAAGGAGTAGAGGTCTAACCTTACACTTTTAATGTTGTGGATAGTCAAGAAATGGAAAGTAGTGTAGTTCATTTTACTTTGTTAAATTCCATCTTTCCCAATTGATGTTGTTTGATAACTATATGTGAGAAGTGAGGGTCTTTGAAAACTATAGATAGTTATGAGAATATATGATGAATGGTATGAGCAATGTAGTGTTTCCATTTGCGCCAGTTTACAGCTTCTTGACTTAATCGGTTGTGAGGGTGTTTCTGGAGAATGTATTGTTGAGGCTTTAAAGAGATGTTATAAGAGGCATTTGAACCTGTGGCTTGTACAGGGATTAAAGTGTTTGAGATAGAAAACTGGAGGGCATTGAAATAGTTGAATCTAAAGAATTGTAGGTTTGTGAATGATGATTTTGTTGCTCGGGTGGAGTTTCTTTTGGTATTGATGTACCTGCCAGTAGTAAGAATTCTCTTTGGGGGTTAAGAGTAGTGATATTTTAACAACATTCTCACAACACATTTCACATAACAAAGAAATGAATAAAAATAAAAGACTAGTGTAAAATAAGATGGGTGATGTGTCGAAAAGAAATAAGAAAAAAAAAATGTTTTATGAGAATGTATTGTTAAAATAGCATTGCACTGTAAATAACATTCTTATGATAAGTTGCAAGCTATGTGTTGTGTGTGATTTTTTTCATTAGTGTTGTTTTTTCGTTTGAGGAAGGTATGTAACGTAATGGCATGAATAAATACTAGTTTCTCCATTCTATTAATCGTTGTATTTCTTGATTAACATTATAACCTTCAGTGATCAGGGTTGAGATAGACCTGGGTTATGCCTCTCGAATACTCAAAGCATAAATTCATAATGTTACGTGGAGCAAAATTAATAATGGTAAAAGGTCACGGTTCTCACGAGTAAGATTAACATGCTATTTGACTTTCTTTTCTTCACAGTTCCCGCAACTTTTTTAAACATATTATCGATTGTTTAAATTTATTTGTTAAAAAATTATTTGTTTAAACTATTTTAGTTAAAAAAATAAATTTTCACTTTTAAAAAAAATCTATCTATCTCTTAAACAAGTACTTTCTTAAAAAAGTTTTTTTTTAAAATTTTTTTTAGTTTGAATAAACGGGTTCATTTTAGCGTTAAGTAAAATTCATTTTCAAACTCTTCACTAATCACTAGTCTAATTTTAGTCCTTCGTCGCTAGTTTAGTTAGGGACTTTATTACTATTTTTTTTTGTCTTACTTTTTATATTTTATAAATATTCTAATTAAGTATTGCTTTTATTAAAAGTGAATTGATCCAATGAGTTTTGCATCGAATTATTGGTGTTGTCGAAAGAAAAATCAAATAAAAGAAAGGGCGTGACATTACTTTAAAGTCAATGCATGGGACAACCTGCATAATTATTGTCTATCTTTCTATCTATTGTGACGGTGATGATAAGATAAGGTGACTCATGAGCCAGATGATGATCATGAAAAAAAATCCTTTGTACCAAAAAAGGGCAAATTATAATATTGACAGAAAATCACATTAATTTGATCTACGAGCTTATTCATATATATATATATATATATATATATATATATATATATATTAACAATTAAGTCCTTTTTTATTCTCATGTGTATCAAAAAAAAAATAGATGTCAAGCTGTCAATTATATAGGTAGATTGTCGCATATTGAGAAATTAATTTCTTATTCTCAACTAGTTATATTTACGTTAAGAAAAAATCATCAAGTCATGTAGTCTATATATTTTTCTCTTTATTACGATATAAACATATGCCACTTTTTTAATTGATATATTCATCTAATATTTTTCAGTTAGCCTAAAATAATTTAGTTTCAGAGTCAGTCTCTTTAAATTAAAAAAGTAAGGCACTAAATGAAAATTACGTTTGGATTAATAAAAGTAAATGATATTAGTTGTAATAAAAGTCCTGATATTTTTAGTTTTCTTTGGTGGATATTCTTTCTTACAAGAAAAATATTCACATTTATTCAGCAGACATGATTGCATCTTTTTTTGTATTTTTTTAGTGTACATTTCATTTTTGTTTTGTTTCTATGCTTTGGTTGAAAAAGACATCACCATTTAATAACACTTGGAAAGCGCGTGTTCTGACTAAAATGCCGCCTTGGCATCCGTTTTCTTGTCTAACTAAGGCAATTTAATACCTCTAATCATAAATTATTATAAATACATTACAATTTTATCAATTACAACAATTGTTTTTTATTTCGTAAAAATGAAAGATAATATTAAAAAGTTTATAATAATTCATGCATTTTATTTAATCAATCAAATTAAATTTTTTTATATCAAAATAATACTTTATTCAATAAATATCTTACGAGTATTTGGTGGTCAGGATAGTTATCCTATTGTATTATAATTCGTTATTTATTACATCAATGAGATATGATAGTGTTATGTTATGGCTTGTCCTATCCTATTTTATTCTAGTGCATGTCTTATTTTCAAGGAAAGTTAAGTTATAATTGGTAGGTAGGGTAAAAATTTCTCTCAGTCTATATATGATAATAAATTAATTTATATATATATATATATATATTAGTCAATAATATATTAATTTATAGAATATATATTATATTTTTTAATTATCATACTATCTTATATATATAATAATCATAATAATAATTTTGACCCATAAATTTAAATTAAATGATTATTATTCAAATATTTTTCAAAGTTAAACATTTGACTATTTTAAAAACATTATATAATTTGTTTATAATTATAAAAAAGTAACTACATAAATAAAATATATTTTTTGTATAGTTTAGTTAAAATTATTTTCTAAAAAAATTTCATAGTTTATTAAAAAAATTAAATTTGTAATAAAAAATTAAAATTTTATTTTTAGAAAATTATAGGTAATTTAATGAAATAATATTTTTTAAATTTGAGCATATCCGTTATTTAGTGCGTACTAAATATCAAATAAGATTAACTTATATTCTTATTATACCCTATTTTTATCTTATACGCATGTTATCTTATACATAATCACCAAATGAGTCCTATTTTTTTTACTCAAATAAATATCCTAATTTTATTTGCCAAAACTTCTTCAAATAATAGGATAACCAATAAATTAAGTGTAACACTAATAGCAAGAAGACTTAAAAGGAGAAACTTAAATTCATTTGTTTATATAGATTAAAGCATTGAGTTTTTCTACACTCTTACAACAAACTTTTTACCTATTCTTGATTTTAATGTGACAATTGAGGTTTTCTTTTTATTACAACTCCCTCTAACTCAAAACTATAAATTATTCAATTTTGTGAATTTTTGTTTTCTATATTACAACTTGCTCATTTCTATTTAATTTAGAATTTCACCTTCATATTTGCATTTTAATACTTTTTTCATGCTTAATTTTGACATTCACATTTATCAATCCATTAAGATGAATTATATCAAATCACTTAAAATGTGTTTAGTTTGACGTTTGAATATTTAAATTGAGATTTATCTTGCATGAAAATTTATACTTGCTTACTTAACAAATTATTTGTTCAGTTGAATTGGGCGTGACTTCAATCAAACTAGAGTTTACCTCGAAATTATCTTCTTATTACTTTTCCATTGAAAATAAAAAAATCAAATGTAAATCAAGTACACTAGACCTACTTTTAACTCTTTTAACTAGAGTTAAGTTTACAAAATTAATTTCAATTTTTCAATTGTAATTCAGAGACACTTTAACACATTTTGTTGACAAATTGTTAGTTATAGCTTTTAATTCTTGAATTTTTGTATCAAAGTTATCATCACTTGGACACTAGGAATATATTTTAATGCGAATTAACTTTTGCCAAAATGTTACGAATACTTCATAATTAGCATTACATCCAATTCTTATGATAAGAAACAAATAATAAAGTAATCATTATCACTCATTTCTTACAGAAGTAGTATTAGTCAGGTGTGATGACAAAAATAATTACACTACAAAGTCTCCATTTCTAACTCTCTTTGTCGTTTGTTAGTGCGTACATAATTTCTCTTCTAACAATTAGGTGACAAGCCTGGTTAACTTCATGGTGTTTATTTGTGGTCTGGTTGTGGCTTCTTGGTTTAATGATAAAATTCAGTTTACTTTGTTTTTTTAAAAAAAGTCCATGATATTTAACTGTTTATCATATGAAACAATTCGTGTAAAATACTAACATAGAACGTGTTTTTTTCCACAAAAACAATTCGTATTTTTCATATGCTGTTATACTCACGACCATTTTCCCCAACACAGAACGTGGCCAGTCTAAAGCACACTTCCTCTGCTACATGTTTTCGATTTATATCATATTATCTTTGTTTTTTGGAATTAACCACTCCTTTAACGTTAATAACGTCCTCTTATTATACACTTGTATATCTATCTAGCAACTCATAAGCATTGAAAGTATTATTACTTTAGTAGAAGTGGTGCACAGTGCACACTCATTTCATCACATGGTTTCACTTTTCAAATAGAAAACGACGAAACCATTAGATTATTTTTCTTCCCTTGAGTCTCTTTATTTTATTGTATTGCAAGTCATCACGTCAATAAATAAGAGTGGTGGTGGTGGTGTTGTGGATCATTGGCATTTTTGTTTTTTAGCACTTCACAACTCTCCAATCGTATCACTTAGTTACGTTACAGTGTTACAGTGGTGAGTTGAATGGAGAGCACACTTAAGGCCCTGAGAGATGGTGAATCAGTGCTTGATCTGAGTCCAAGATCCACCGTCAGCGGCGGCGTCGAAGATGTCTACGGTGAAGATCATGCTACTGAAGACCAACTTGTCACCCCATGGAATTTCTCAGTTGCCAGGTTTCATAATTTGCATTCTTTATCAGTTTTTCTGAGCTTCTCACAACTTCAATCAGTTATACACGAGATTAGACTAGACTATGAGATTGTTTAAAGAAGTGGTTAATTAGCAGAAGTTGAACTTGTTGACTTTAATAAAATTTCTGACCGTCTCTACTCAAAACTTCCATGTATAACATAGGAAGTTACATGAGCGAGCTTCTACAAAAGTTAAATGTATAAGTTGATTTTAGCTTACGAAAGAAGAATTAAGTCGTTTGAATTTCTTCTTTTGAAGTTTTTATGGAGACATTTACTCAGGATAATATATCATATAGGAATGGTAATGATTAGTTAATATTTGATCATTTTTTAGTTAGCTGAAACTGTGTCTGAGTTTCTATAAGAGTTTGTGCTGCAGTGGGTATTGTTTGCTTAGAGATCCGCAATACAACAAAGGGCTTGCTTTCACTGAGAAAGAGAGGGATGCACACTATTTGCGTGGACTACTACCTCCAACAATTACCTCCCAGCAACTTCAGGTTTGATCTATGATTTTTACCTATTATCTTTTATTTGGCTATTTTCTTTCATTTTTTTTTTTACTTTTTCCTTTTTGGCCCTTCCCTTTAGTTTTGATCACTTCTTTCTACTACTGTTTACAGGGGAAGCAGTTGATAAACAATATCCGACAGTATCAGGTTCCCTTGCAAAAGTATCAGGCTATGATGGAACTTCAGGCAAGCTTTTTCAACTCATCATATATAGTTTTATTACACAGCATGAGATTATTTTTGATTAAGTTTGTCTTTTTCATGATGTTACTAAGGTTGTCTTCTTTAGTCTGTGATGGATGGAAGTGGCATATAATTAATTGCAAATATTTTATACTAATTCTCTTTCTTTCACCCATTATCTCTTCTTTTCTCCTTTTATTATGGTTCCTTGAACTAAAAAATAGAACCTAAAGACTCCGATGCCATTGAATTTTATCAAGGGAACATGGAAAATATTGTTCCTCTAGTTCTGAAAATTGAAAAGTGAAACATGTTGTGCTGGTACGCAGGAGACAAATGAAAGGCTGTTTTACAAACTTCTAATTGATAATGTTGAGGAACTACTCCCAATTGTGTATACTCCTGTTGTTGGTGAGGCTTGCCAGAAATATGGGAGCATCTTCAAGCGTCCTCAGGGTCTTTTCATAAGTTTGAAAGAGAAGTATAAATTTCTTTATTCATGTGGTTTGTATGTATGCAATTTTGGACTACATTTTAATGCAGGGTCATTAAGCTGTTGGCCTTTTTTAGGGGGAAGATTCTTGAAGTATTGAAAAACTGGCCTGAGAAAAGTATTCAAGTTATTGTTGTAACAGATGGTGAACGAATTTTGGGACTTGGGGATCTTGGATGTCAGGTATTTCACTTGAATATTTTCCCCATAAGAATCAAATTCATTGATATGAAAAACTATCATGCAAGTTATCAAGATATCTGTTGAAAGTGGATGATTTACTCTTCACATAATGATGTTGAATGTGCTTTAGGGGATGGGAATTCCTGTTGGTAAATTGGCCTTGTACACAGCACTAGGAGGAGTTAGACCATCAGCAGTAAGCACTTTAGATATTTTCTTATATTCTTATTATTATATCATTATATGTCTCCTTTCTCTTTTTGGAACATTGAGATTATTGAGTAATATTATAATTGAGTTCGCTCTTGTGAGTCGTGTAGTGATGTTTTCTTTCTTTTTCTGTGGCTAGTGTTTGCCTATTACGATTGATGTGGGGACAAACAATGAGAAATTACTAAATGATGAGTTTTACATTGGGCTTAGACAAAAGAGGGCAACTGGGCAGGTTGGTATGACTAACATAATAACACATATGGATTTTATCTGCATCCTTTTAAGTTGGATTAATCTTGATGCAATTTGGTTTCTGCTTTCTTCTTAGGAATATTCTGAACTTTTGCACGAGTTCATGACTGCTGTCAAGCAAAACTACGGAGAAAAAGTTCTTGTTCAGGTCGCAAATTTTTTGATTGATTCTTAAGATTTCTGAGCTCATCCAATCTTTGTATCTGACTGTTTAAATTGATTTTCTGCAGTTTGAAGATTTTGCAAACCACAATGCTTTTGAGTTGCTTGCAAAATATGGCACAACTCATCTTGTTTTCAACGATGATATTCAGGTACTAAGTTGCATAAAGGCTGACACATACATCTTGAAGATTGTTGTGTTCTAATTGTTAATGCCTTATTGTCTCAGGGGACTGCATCTGTTGTTCTTGCTGGGGTTGTGGCAGCCTTGAAGCTCATTGGAGGTACTCTGGCTGACCACACATTCTTGTTTCTTGGTGCTGGAGAGGTATTTTTCCCTTTTTTCTTGCTTAATATCTATGCATATTTTCATGCTGCTGAGGCAAAGGCAAACAACCAGTGGAATAGAATAAGTAGTGCATAGTTTTGTATACTTTTAAACACCCACTTTCTTATTTTTATACTTCTTGTTTTGTGCCTTATGAATGCACAGTCTCACACATCACTTGTTGTCTGTAATTGGCAAGATTGTCTGATTTATTTTCTTCATGTTTTTTAGGCAGGAACTGGAATAGCAGAACTAATAGCTCTTGAGATGTCAAAGCAGGTGAATAAGTTATTTATTGTTTATACTTTATAAAGTGATCATGCTGATTTCTTGAGTCAGTTTATAAATTGAAATTGTTAATTTTCTTATATTTATTTCTCGCGCAGACAAAGACACCTATAGAGGAGACTCGCAAGAAGATATGGCTTGTAGACTCAAAGGTAGTGGAAAATCATGATGGGTTTCACGAAAATTAGTACATATTACATTTTAGTTTAATTTGTGTTATTTTTTATTTTAATAGTTTAAGCTTCTCTTTAGTATTTATTTTTTTTCTCTTGCAGGGTTTGATTGTTGGTTCAAGAAAGGCTTCACTTCAACACTTCAAGCAGCCTTGGGCTCATGAGCATGAGCCTGTAGGCAGTCTCTTAGAAGCTGTTAAGGTGTCAAACTATGCTTGTTTATGACTTGCTGTAGGTTGTGTTTTCTTGTGTCTCTATCCTTAATTAGGTTACATCTTCAGGTAATCAAGCCTACAGTTTTGATTGGGTCATCAGGAGTGGGAAAAACATTTACAAAGGAAGTAATTGAGGCTGTGACTTCTATAAATGAAGTAAACTCTTATCTCTTCTTGCACATGAGTATCTGTGTGATTCTTTAGATAGAAAATCTTGATAGGAACCATCATGCTTGGCTTGCAGAAACCTCTTGTCCTGGCTCTCTCCAATCCAACTTCACAGTCTGAGTGTACAGCTGAAGAGGCTTATCAATGGAGTGAGGTAAAATAAGAGACAACAACATCTGTCTCTCGAACTGGTTGAGATTTCATTGATTTGATGCAAATGATGCATTATTATTCCCACAACTTATCTTCTCTCGTCTTCAAAACATAGGGTCGTGCAATTTTTGCTAGTGGAAGTCCATTTGATCCTGTAGAATACAAGGGCAAAGTGTACTATTCTGGCCAGGTTTTGCAATCTTCTCCACCTTCATGAACACCTCTCCTATTTAGTTATACACAACAACATTATATCTAAGTCTTGCTCCAATGCCTTGTCCATTCAGGCCAACAATGCTTACATTTTCCCGGGCTTTGGTCTGGGGTTGGTAATCTCAGGAGCAATCAGAGTGCATGATGATATGCTTCTAGCAGCTTGTAAGTGGATAACAAATTAATACATTCAACAAACATGATGTTTTGTTCTTTCACTTCTTTGTATCCTCTTTGTTTCACTTCTAAACTTCTTCCATTGTTGGATATAGTGGTTCCACTGCACATTTTCTTTGATTTGTTTACGCAAGTATTTTTACTTGTGATCTGAATCATGCTTTTCACAAAGGAATTTTCAGCATTATTCTTGTGTAATTTACAGCGGAAGCCTTGGCTAAACTAGTGTCCAACGAGAACTACGAAAAGGGCTTGATTTATCCACCATTCTCTAACATCAGAGAAATTTCAGCTAACATAGCAGCAAGTGTAGCTGGCAAGGCATATGAGCTAGGTTTGTACTCATTGTCACGACACCTATCTGTCTCTCATCATGGCATGTTTAGAAACTGACTATTGTTTTAACTTTTTTTAGGCTTGGCTACTCGTCTCCCTCGTCCTCAGAATCTTGTCAAGTATGCTGAGAGCTGCATGTATTCTCCTGTCTACAGAAACTATAGGTGAATTATGGGGCAAGTCACTTGACTTTGGCTGTAATAAACACATGTCTTGGTGGCATGTGTGAGTTGTTTTATGTAACTTATGCATAAGTGAGTGGTTTTATGCTATTTATTATGAAATCACCAAAACTGCAGGTGAAGTATGCTTTTTGTTATGGGGCAAATCACTGTTAGCTTTGGCTGTAATAAAACATATAATGCTTTGTATTATGAAATCTTAGTTTCATCTCATGTCATGCCGATGACTGGCTCAATAAACCTTGTCATAGGAAGTGAGACAGGCTTCATTAGCGTGTTTGGGTGAAGCATGCACTTATTATACGTGGGTACGAAAAGTTAGACATGAAACTTGTGACACCCTCTACCCCTCACATATATATTAATAAAGGAATAAAAATTCAAATATTAATTAAAAGTATTTTTAAAACATTTTTAAATACAAGCTTTTCAAATGGATAAAAGGCTCACATTCACTTTCTTCTACATCATATTCAAACTTGTCCAAATAAATAATAAAGTCATCTCGACTCAAAGAAAATCATATAAGTCTCATACAATTAATATAGAACCTATATCCTAATGTCACATCCTATCAGAGCGTGGTGTTCCCGTGTCCTCTAGCATGAGGTTCTTCATAGTCATCCACCTATTCATCTGCTCCCCCGAACACAAGTTCAAGATCATCACAGGATCCAAACACAACAACACACAGGGAGTGAGTTATCACATTCCTAGCTAATAGAGAAACAAGACAATTAAATATACATATTATATAAATGAGATACCACTTGCTTAAACATAGCTCACGCAACTTCACCACTTCATCATTCAAAATTCACTTTTCAATTATCAATCACATTACACAAGAATCCCACACTTCGATCAAGATATAATAACACATCAATTAGCAAGCATATGCAATAGTTATGCTAAGACTCAATCCTATATGCAATGTGGTACCATGTCAGTGAAAAACCACCCTGGGGCGCTTAGGAGTACATAACAAGACACACCACACAATGGGTTTGTCCGGTCACTCTCACTAAGTAAGATCATAGGGAGACCAGTCAGGGTCACGATGTTTTGCGAGAATGCTTCAACCATATGAGATCAGCATAGGCTTAAAGGAGCACTCAAACCCGGTGACCCCCAAGGCCTACACTCCGAAGAGTCCGTCAGGGCCTCTCCCTCCTGATTCAGGTCCAACCCCTAAAATAATTTTTTTGCATGCAGACACTGCTCATGAATTATACAATACCCACGACCTTACACTCGTGTTTTAAACACGTTCAACACAATCGCACTATGATTTAACACTGGCTCCTAAATAGGAAACCTACATTTTCTCTTTAACACTGCGCATCAACGCTTTTCTCAAGATAACACTGGTCGGGTTATTGTACAATTCATAGCTTACAACACAAGTAATTTCACATCAAGTGTTAACTACACACTTATCCACAACTAGAACTCATTCACAATTTCACTTCTCATAGTGTGATAATTCACCATCACATGTTTACACGTATCTCACAAATTAACACATGTTCAACTTTACACTTATACTCAATCTCAATAACAATATTATAATCTCAAAGCAACATATTCTTCTACAATTCATCACATACTCACAATTTGAATCATCATTTCATATCCTCAATATAACCATTTATATAAAACACTATCACAACATTAGGACTAAAACCCCTTAACTAATATTACACAATTATATCAAAATCATAGGTCGAAATATACAAATATCAAGAGCACAATTTATCAAGCAATTTTCATTAGGACATCAATATTTTATTTATAATCATAAAGGAAAAATTGCAATTTAATAAACATCTCAAAATAAAACCCCAATTTAATCCTCTAAGGATCCCTACACATGTTCTCACTAATCCCCAATTGTGAATAACTCATCCCTTACCTCTGAGCGGACTCACGTGTCTTCAGCCAGGGATAGCAACATCTCTAGCGGTTCCCTGAAATTCTTTCAGTTATTCCTCCGACTGTTCCGATAGAATTCCCAAACGTCAGAGAGACGGAGAAGAGATTGAAACCTCCACTTATACTGTCTTCATGCGATTCCTTTTTCTCCCTCCACGAATATTATCTCGTAAATCCCAACGGTGGAAGCGTGCGGAATTGAATTTCGAACAACACATCCAAATTTCACAATAATCCAACGGTTAACGAAACCGAGATCGTAGTTTTACCAAGACAGCTCTGGGTTTCTGCGGGAAAGAAAAAAGCTACAATGCGAAGGGTGTTTCTCTCAGTTCATACATGATATCGAAATTCCCAACAGTGAGAATGCTCGGAATTGTGTTGCGAACATGATACTCAAATTTCACGACGATCCAACGGTGAACGGGTTCGAAATCGTCGTTTTTCTGAGACTGGTTTGGTGGCTGCGGGAAAAAGAAAGGGTTTTGAGAGGAGAAGGGGAAAAACAAAAATGAGGCCAAAAGGAGGCAGCTGACTTAACATAACTATTTATACCTAGGGTACTCAGCCTATTATTTACTCTATATTTATTTATTTATTTATTTATTTTACTAAAAAGCTTTTTAAATTTATTTACGAAAAATTGAGATGTTACAAAACTAAACATGCATTAACTTCTAAAATTAATTTCTTTTCCCTGTAATACGTTTGAATATAAAATTTATAATTAAAATTAATTTAGACAAACATCTTAATTAGCTTAAAATTAATGTGCGGTTGGAATGTCATTTGTAATGTGCTTGTGCTGACAAGCGTGTTGTTTTAGGTTCTCAAGTTGAGGTATATTTGGTTCTCCACCTTCTTTTATTATAAGTTTGAAACACATAAGTTAGCATTAATTAAGTTTAAAATGTAGGACAAAATTATATTCTCAAGTGAAAAATATTATTTATTTTGATATCTACATTTTAGAGACTCATCTAAAATTAGTATTTACTTCGTTCATATGATGATCAGATAGTATTCAATAGTCAAAATAATTTTTACCAATTTACTACATATAATTTGCTACATTAATATCAATTTTACAAAATGTGAGAATAATATCTCATTGAACCATTATTACTTCTTATCTAAAGTGAATTTGTTTGTAAAATATATCTATTATGTGTTATTTAATAAAGTATAAGAAAAACTTAGCCTATGAAATTAATTAAAAATAAATACATCCTTACTTAAATGGATGAACTCGTTTTAATTGAGTAACTTTTTTCTCCATTATTTTTTATGTTTTCTTCTATGTTTAACTATGACCGTACGTGTATATTTTATACCTCATTTTTTTTAACATTTATGTGAATGCTAGAGTGAAACTTGAATTGAAATTATTGTATAAAATACTTAAAAAACCAAAATATTGCATTGCAATTCAAAACACAATATACTTTGAAATCAATGTACTATTTTTGTATTATATTAATATTAATTGGAACAAAATCTTTCATATTTTTTAAAAATTATTCCTTCTTTTTTATAACAGAAGTTAAATCATTCTTTCTATTCTTTTGTTCTTTTGGTTTACTTTGATTCTATATGAAAAAATAGAAGAGTAAAGTAAAGCATATAATATATATATATATATATATATATATATATATATATATATATATATATATATATATATATTACGCGCACGCGCACACACACAAGCACACACGCACACGTATATATTATACACACATATATATTATATGCTTTATATAAAATAATAAAATAATTAAGTTCTATTTAGCTACCTTAATTAATTGAAAATTAATTTTCAAATAATAAAAATACATATCTTAACCTTTAAAAAGAAAAAAATATATGAATGATGCAAGAAGAAAATAAAAGAAAAATAAATAAATAAGAAGTGATGTAATATAAAGAGATAGAGAAAAAATAATTCAAAATAAGAAAATAGAGGAAGACTAGCATGGAGTACCACCTATCATTTGTGAAAAAGAATGTTCTAGTGTTGGATGAGAATTTGACAGCAGATGGATAACCAATTGGGCAGGTTAATTTAGGTCAAAATTGCAAATGAAAGGAGGGTTAAGTAGAGCCTAGAGGAAAGATGTAGTAGAAGAAGCTAGAAATGTAGAGAAATTGACACATAAGTGCATATATTGATGTGGCAAAAATAATAAAATGTTGTCACAGCATATGATTTGTCCAGCTCAGAATTTATATATTATAAATAGATTAACATTAGCCGCATCTATATCTATACTTGTATACAATTATATTTATTTTCTTTTAATTATTTATAAAACATAATCAACCATATGTTTGGGTGGACATTTGATGGACAAACCCAGTAAGATGTTAATCAGAGCTCTAAAAAGAATACTATGAAACGTTTGGAGAAATACAAACGTCCTTATAAAGGTACATAAAACATAAAACTTTTATTCTCGTAAGTCATATTGGCTAGAAACAAGAGATGAAAGCAAAATACTAATGTTCATTTTTCATCTTCCTATCATTCCCATTTCCCAACTTTAGGGTTGAATAAAAACATACATCTGTTAATTTCATACATGTTTTTTTCTTTTAGGTTTAACATTAAAGTACCAAACCATACAGCTAAATCCCCCTTCCCCAAAACAAAAACTAATTTGACATTCAAACAAATTCTACATAACATTGCTAATGTAGTAGTATGATGCTGTTAACCCTAACACATAATGCAGTCCAAAATTCCCCAGCTTCTCAGCTCCAAAAGACTAACTTCTTAAGCTTGTTGCTTATTGTAAATATCCAAATCAGCTTAGGTGAGTGTCCTTGTGAAAAATCTCCAGGCTGTTCAGTTCCAAAGGTTGACTACTCAAGCTTGCTGTTTCTTATAAATATTCAAATCAGCATGAGTGTCCTTGTAGCGCTGAGTCATGTAGTCATGGCATAAGATGGGAGGATATCTGGAACAAGAGAAAATGCAAGGATGTTAAGAACCACTACAAAAAGCCCAATTTCATTTTTAAGTTTCTATTTACAGAATTTTAATACTGTAGCTGCCTCCTATTAATTTGTCTGTATGATGAACAACTACGGCAATTTAATTCACATTCCTTCACATTATAAATTGTATGTTTTAAGCCTTGTTTGAATAAATTTCTCCATAAAAAATCAACTTAAGTTATCTCATCTAACGTTTCTAAAAGCCGATGTGCATAAGTTGATTTTAGCTCACGGAAGAAGCACAATTCATTTTGTTTTCTTATTTTCTTCTCCTATAAGTGCTTGTAGAAGAATTTATCTTTATGGATCCTTATTAACTTTATAACACAGAATGGAAGGATGAAATTTGAATGTGATATTAACTTTGTAACACACAATATGCTGTCAAATTTAGATGACATGCTTAACTCACTTGGGTGGATTACTATCTGATTTGCAGGTAGGCAAGCACTCCACTAGACAATCAAGACTAGGCTCCAAGAAGTATGCAATCTGTAAAAGGAAACAGCACAGGGATGAGCAAGTTGCATGATTTTGCTAAGCTTTGCAAGTTAAAACTGACATACAAAGATGCATAATCAAGGATGGACCAAATATTGTAGAGATTTAATTTTGGAAAATAATAACATAGTGAAGATTCCCATTGATCGCTATCAATGAATAAACAAAAGGGAAGATCAACTGTGCTGACAAAATCACCAACCGTGACATAAGTCAATCCTGGTGGCTGTAACCAATAATTGTCCTTAGCATTGTGAATTCCAGTGTTAGCAGATTATAATAGAGAACTACAAGACTATAAGCTTAAGCTTGAAATATTATTTATATTTGACCAGATATATGTATTATGTGCATACAACTTCAACTTAAAAAGTCTAAACACGAACAAACAACAGGGTATTTTAGGGAGGCAAAATATCTTATGTACTGTTTAACAATGTAATACCGTTTTTGCTATAAAATTAAAAATCAGAAGGTAATGAGAAAAAAGTTGAACCAGAAAAAAGAGCTGGGGCTTACAGAATATCTTCCTTGACCGTTTCCTAGAACTCTGTGCAGTGTGGACCTGAAGATAAATGCAAAGTAAATTGTTGATTATATGACAAATAAAATTTAATGAAAAAAGAATGCACAGTAAAGATACCCCAAAGGCTAAATCACATATTTTACTTAACTTAGCTTTTATTCATCACATATACTGTAAGTCTTAGCATTTTCTTTCTGGAAACAAATGGTAGAAATACCACATAACATTTGAAGTTTCACGAGAGCACATAAAAATAATAATCACATATGTAAACATGCAGTTCTCTGCTTCTATTGAAGCTTACAATTTTTATTAAATCTTTTAGTTCTTATAAAAATACAAGTGATCAACCATATGCACATGCAATTTCCATTTACTAATTAAAAGCTAAATCTAGCATCAAGGAAAATATCATGGCAATATGTGTGGTTTTTGACAATGATGAGGAAATGTAATGTTACAGATTTATATGTCAACTACATTATATCATACCACTAATAATCTAGCTAATTTATTACTTTTCATATTTCCCTAATGAGTAGTAGTGGTAGCTTGCCCATCATACAAATCAATTTAAATTCCTCCAAGGTCAGAAGTGTGCCCGCCTTCATTTAAAACCAGAAATATTGATAAGTGGGAAAGATTTCTTACTTAAAAACACAGTTGCTCCAGCGCTCCAGCATGTCACCAAGATTCACTATGAATGCTCTGCAACATAAACAATCAGTCAAATAATGTAATAATTCAGGAGAAGGGCATGACAAAGGTAACGAAGTTAAGATCTAGTAGCATAGATACTTCCTTACCTTCATGTGATGCTATTCCAAATACTTGATATAATGCAGCTCAAAAAGAATTAAAATTTTAGAAATACATTAGATGTGGTAGATAAGTTAATTTTACAATGAATGAATTGTTTTGTGGCATTCCAGATGATGCTATCAAATGAAAAATATGACCTTCTTACATGATCCCATTGTATAGATTTGTATGAATGACAATTGGAAAGACTCTATGAAATTAGGATAAACAAATCCAGAAAAAAAAATCTTGAATTTGAAGGAAGAAGGGCATGTCTGAATTTTTTTAGAAATTAGCCCATGAATTAAAAGGTAGGGAACTAGGGATGAAGAAGAAAGAATTCTCAGTTTCTCACTACTGCATTGCATGCAAATAGAAATAAAAGCTACAGTGACATAGGGACTAACCCCTTCAATGGTGCTACATCCTCCCATTTCTGAGGTTTAGCATCCCTATCTTTGCATATCTGCAATAGAAGACATTAATGTTCTTAATTAGTTGCACAAAAGTATTTGTAATATTGAAAAAAAAAAAAAAAAAAAAATATATATATATATATATATATATATATATATATATATATATATATATATATATATATATATATATTATATATATATATATAGGTAGCTTTCTTACTTGAAGACCTGGGACATCATCTGTTGCTAACAGTGTAATTAAACCAAAGTCGGTATGAGCTCCAGCTCCATATAATCCTTTCGAGGGATCTGAAACTTGACCTTCATGAAACAAAAATGAATACAATTGTATAAGCTATTTTTCTTTGTAACTGTACCAGATACAGTTACCAGCTGTGTATGTGATTTGTCACTTTTTGCATTATTATTACTACAAGACTTCCTTTAAAGAGAACCCGACATGTGCCATGCTGAATTCAGTACACAATATCAAGGTTATTGAGAAGATTCTGTATCTATACCAGGTATAAAGGCTACAATCCAATACCTTCATAGTGCAGCAAACGCAGAATTGCAATTGGCTCTCCAAGAATTTCTGGCCGATCAAAATAATTAGCATCCAGATCAAGTGCAAGGGCTATCATCTTTGCAACTGCTTTCCCCACTTCTCTGGATTCCCCAACAAAACAGACAGAAACAAATGAAAAACAAAAAATGTGAATCCCCTTTCCTTCACAATACAGAATTTAAGTCCAAATGAACAACCAAGGCAGTGAAACAGGATCTAATATTTTCTACATAGGAAGGGAGCAGTAACATTGATAAGAAAAGAAGCAAAACAAGACCTCAATCCCCTCGCACCATGGCTAGGAAGAACAAGGTAAGTAGATGAAACACTATGGAATTTTTTTTGTTGAAATGAAAACCATACATATGCTCTATATTAAGATTTTAAAAAACGATTCGCGGTTGCAACATCCAGGTTGTTAGTGTGTTTGCGACTGCAATTATGGCTGCATCAGCTACATTTGTCTCCAATTTTCCCGTCATATCAAGGAAAGTCACAAAGCCACGATCCCAATTGCAATTTAAAACCTTGTCCATATTAAAAACTATGGTTTATATAAAAGTACAGTAGGTAAGAGACAAACTAACAATTAGCTAGTACCACATGCAGCACAAATGATCAAAGTTAGATATTTTTGTCCTAAAGTCTCACCGATACATACAATGTCTCTTGATGGAACTTTTCCATGGTCTCCCTCCACCCGGGCAGAACATCTACATGGTAAAAAAAGTTCAGGAAAAAGTTTAAGAGAAGAAAAGAAAAGAAAATCTAAAAACCTGGAAGACTCATCTGGTACAAAGTAGACATTTTTGTCCTAAAGTCTCAAAGACCAAAAATTTGACTCGTTTACCTGGTGCGGGCCAGTTATTCGGTCCATAAAAAGGTTTCTTCGATTGTGGATCATCTTCACCTTTTTCAACTCCAATATAATACCCCTCTTTGTAATCTCCTACTTAACCCATCAGAGAAAAGGTTAGCAAGCCTCAGAATATGTTAATTCTTTGGTATTTTTGGTGTTACTTTCTAATTAGAATTAGAGTCTTATATCTAATAAAGGTTTAATGAAGGTTTACATTAAATATTACAAAGTGAAACTTCAATTCTGATAAGCTAATAACACCAAAAGCACATTTGGAACTGTATTTAAGTTTTTTAATGGTTCAGAATCACAAAACAAAGAAGAATAAGAAAACATGGTGGAATCTATGTAAACATGCAACAAACGGATAAGGGTATGTAGTACGTATGGTGCATACCATGTACTTGGTTTTCAGGATCAAGCAACTCATCAAGAACAGGGGTGTATCCCCTGTGTTGTTCATTCCTGAGAGTCTTCATCTTCTCGTTGTGAGGAAGAGAGAAGAACTTCTTGCTCTGCGCAAAAACCTCGTCCATGAATTCCTGGCTTATTCCATGATTGACAACGTAGAAAAAACCGGAATCCAAACATGCCTAAAACAAAGCAAAAAAACAACAACATTAAGATGACATAAAAAAAGATCATGGTCTAAAAACAAAGTGAATTGTGACAAATCATGTAAAAGAGGAAGCAAAAACCTCTTTGAGTAAGTTGACGGATTGGTTGATGTCGGGGTTGGAGAGATCGATGCAGTTGAGGGCAGAGAATTGGGGTGTGCTCTGTTTTCCCATGTTTGAAGAGCACCCAAGGAGAGCCTCTGCTAAGGTTCGTGAACCACTTTAATTTGCACTTTCCAATGACAAACAATAAAAAAGAAAAAGGTGGTTGGTTTTTTGCTTATGTAAGCCATATTCAACGCAACATCGTGGGTCCACAATCGTTGCCACCATTCATCCTATCCGTAGCAGCCAGTTATATATATTTTTTTCTTTTAAGTTTTCTTTTTATATTTTTTATTTCACTTATTTAGGAATGAAAATCTCTTGGTTGCAAATTAATATAGACTTGCCTTAATGTTAGTGAAGTGTAAAATCCTATGTTTACATGAATAAAAATCATTTATTTAATAAAAAAATTCGTATTTAATTTTTATTGTGTGTAAATTTTTTTTAGTCCCCACACTAATCATATATTACAGTTCAAATTAATGTCTCGTCTAATATTCAATTCATGAAAAAAAATATAAATTTGTTTGTTTTTCCTTCTTAAATTGGGCCATTGGTATTTTATCCATAATTGGATTTAAAAAGAAAATTGAGGTAGGTAAAGTTTGGTGACAAGTTCTTTTAGATTTGATATTTTTGCATTTGCTAGATTGAGATTATGGTAAATCGTTTAGTCGAATATGATTTGCTTCCGCCTAATACTTAGCCAATCATTGAGGTTGAATCAATAGTTTGTGTAAACTGTAAACCACCGCTTTTGTCAATAACTTGCAAGTTCACGCGTGAAAATTTGGATTTATTCTACGAAAAGCGTAAGCATCATAAAATTTGTTTCTGTTTTCCATTGTTATTTTCATGTACGAATTATAGTATTATGATTTCAATGTGATTATAATATTATGATAGCTAAAATGTTAGTATTAAGTTAAGAAGACTTATTATCAATGCATAATTACTAAAAATATAAATTTTAAAACAGATAAGACCAGTCCACTCTATCAAAAGCTTTACTAATATCAATTTTTAGAGTCACTTCCCCTTTTTTTTTCTTTTCTGCTTATATCTCATGTGGTGGATACTTTATGAGGCCAAAAGCACATGTCAAGGATAGAGTGATCTTCCACGAAAACTTATTGCTCTTGGGAAATACACTTAGGAAGGATACTTTTCAAACGGTTGGCTAAGGCTTTAGAAATAATTTTGTAGAGAATGTTGTAAAGGAAAATAGGCCAAAAATCTTTCATGCGGGTAGGGTTCATGAATATTTTTTTTTCTTAATCATATTAAATGTGACAATGCAAAATACATCATGCATGAGTTTGAGAAAAGATATATCTGATTTGATTTATAAAATATTCAATAATTTAGGGACAACTATTGACATAAAGTAAATTGGATTTTTTTATTATTTGTTTTTCTTCCCTCCCATTATACTAATTAGCTTATGCATTATCATTCATTTAGGATTGAGAATAAATTACTAATAATAAGTAACTTATGCATTATACGGGGTCTTGTATGTTGATTGCTTTGCCTAAATAATAGTTGGCATAGGCTGCGCTTTTTGCCTCTTGTACTCCTCTTAATAATATATCTCTTTTGCCTATATGTATGTATAAAAAAACTTATTTATTACATGGATTTTTATAGACAGGAGGAAATATAAAAATATACAAATTTTAAAAATTAAGAAAATGTTTTATTAAATAAAAATGTAAACTAAAATATAAGTATTTAATTTTTTTACAAATATCTTATTAATTATACTTAATGTTGATAAAAAAATGAGCATTAATTAAAATATTTAAAAACTCATTTGATTATTAGATAATTATTTAATCTCTAATTAATATTATAAACATATTAGATTCTAATATATCTGTATTGCATTAGCTACTGTAACTATAGATATACTTAACTCACCACGAGATACAAAATTTTAAGTTACATTTTATGAATTTTAGATTTGATTTACTTGAATTTCACATTGTTTGTAACCCTGCTTACAGGGCGGTTGTACTAAAATAAAATTGGGAAAATCTCCATTCATTTAATTTAGATGAAGTGAAATTTAATTTGTACATATGCTAGCAGTTATTTTTCACGTCATAGTAGCGTGCCACGATATAGTCTCTTAATGGCAAACATATTTTCTGATTTAGCATATTCAACTTTGTAGGCAGATTCATAAATGCTCAAACCTTTAAATTTTTATTTTACCTCAATTAATTCTTTATATTTCCATCAAGAGAATCGTAATAATTATAGATATGCACCCGATCAATTACTACTAAAGCACATATACTATTTATCTTGCTTAGATTTGACATTTTTTTTCTAGGTAACAATTAATGCACACCCTTACATGACATGCCCCTAGCTAAATTCGTTTCTCTAGCTATAAATTTTACTATGTGGCTCAACCATCTGTGATATTGAAATCCTTGAAACTGTGTTTTCTGCAATTGAGACAATAATGGAGAGTTCCGATGAGATGCACAGCAAAATTATAACGATGAAACAATCTTTCTTCGATGAGGTATTTTTATTTTCTCAAACATAATATGACATGTGATACTTTTGATTCATTTATGGTGCACCGATGATTTTTTTTTTAATATATGATATTTGTTTATACTATTTGGGTGTGTAGCACTGGTTCTCATTTGAGGTTGATTGTTTTCTTTAAGTTCTTTCTATCAAGTCACAAATAACACACAAGATATATACTAGTAGTTATCAATTTTACTGCTCAATTAATTGATGCAAATTTATATATGTGGCAAATGTTTCAGGGATTTCTGATTCCAACCCAGTTTCAAGAGCTGGAGCTGCTACAAGACAGAGACAATATGAACTTTGTTAGGGATGTTTTTTGTTTGTTCTTCACGGATATGACTAGACAGTTTTCTGAGATTGAGCAAATTCTGTGAGTAAAAAAGTGCATGAACCGTACATTAATTAATGCAAAATGGTTATCTTGGCGTTTCTATTGAAATTTCTATAACACACTCGCACATATATATGCATATACATTTGTATATATATATACACTCAAAATAATTGATGGATTCTGCATTTACACAGTCGAGAAGAAATTGATGGTCAGCCAAGGGAAGACATGAATAGGTTACTTCAACGACTCAAGGGAAGTGTGTTAAGGTACCTACTTTTCTTCTCCATCCCCAATTGATCGATGAACTCCAAAATATGTTTTCTCCACTTCAAATTAACCGTCATAAATATTTTCTTATGTTTTCAGCATTGGTGCTCTCAAGATTTTGAACGGAGTCAATAAGATGATACAACTTTTCGAAGAAGGCAACTTGGAAAGGTGATTGTTACACTTTACATAAATACATAATTATATAAACTTTTGTTTCCTTCTTAGCCAAATCATGAAATTGCAATATGCATGCTGAATATATGTCATGAATTTTGCAGGATCATGGCTGCTTTTGAACAGGTGAAGATGGAGAGTGTAAATCTTAGGGCGAAAGTTGAGCCTTACTTTCAGGTAATTAACGCACATTAAATAACCTTAACCAATGGAGCATTTTTCAAAGGATAATGTTTTAATGCTTTTAAGAAAGAGATATCTCTATATTTCTACCATTAAATGTGTCAATTGAATTGTAGAATTAGAAGTTTACTTTTAAATTCTTTTCTATATATAACTTTTAAATTCTTATTCTTTTGTCATTTAAAAAGATAAATAAATAAAACGTGTCACAGATAACTTTTCGTCCAATTTAAATCTTTAAACTTAAATTATCTTTCAATCTATATACATGTGCCTAATAATGGTTGTTTTAAAAAAACCCTAAGATTTAGTCTCACAATCATGTGAATACTTGGTCAACAATAACAAAAGGTTCACTATAGCTAAAAGCCTAAAACGTATGACAACAATAAACAACACTGAACTTATAAGAACAAATTTAGGAATTTTTTTTTAGTTTTTTTTTTAATGAAATAGGTGTTGTTTTTAAGAAAGATATTTTTCTCCATTAAATGTATGTTAGGTTAATTTTACTATTAAAACTTAAAAGTTCGCCTTCCTATTAAATGAGGTGTATAGTTAATTAATTGACGATAATTATCTAGAACAAACCGTTGTATTTGGACCATAAGCATACCTTATGGTGTTCACTGTTTTAGTGTTTTTTCTTGAAAGTTAAAATTAGTTGGTTCTCATTATAAAAAGAATAAGCTACAGAAAAAAAAAATTCTATTACATAATTATTTTTTCTTCCAGAGCTGAAGACCTTTAATTAATACTATATAATGCATAAAAACAAAATATCTTTGAGATCACCTAATTAAATTTTTCTCTTTATATAATTTGTTACAGTTGCTGGAGTCCCAAGCTGAATCATTTACAGAGTCCCAAGCTCCCAAATGAAGGTTTATAGCATGTGCATGAGGATGGTTGGTGCTGCATGCAATTGAAGTGCAAATGATCACCAACATTTGATGTGGTCTTCTTAATTAGTTTAACCACCCATTTAAATTTATATTTAGATATATCTGAAACTTTTGTTTGTGATTTTTAATTAACAGTTGTTGTCTTTGTTTTCTGTAACTCTAAACAAAATCCCGCATCCGTTATTGCTTGTGTGTTCATATCATATAGGGTTGCATGTTTGCTCCTTTCAATTCGTTGCATACGTAACGTTAAATCCCAGTATATGTAAAAGTAGATAAATTCAATGAATTCAAATCTAGTTTATATCAATATATATATATATATATATATATATATATGATGCTGAAAGACTTTGTTTTTTGGGTTATGAATTTTGTTTGGGGCGACTCAGATAATTTCTTGGAACAAATTTTGTAAGCCTAAACAGGTGATTGGCATGACCTATAAAAATTTCATGATTTTAATTAATAAGACTTTTAGCTAATCATAAAACGTGAAGCTTTATGAGTTAAATTGTTGGGAAATATATACAGAGAGATATAGAGAAAAAGAAAATATGTCATATTAGAGAAATATATCTTATATATATGAGAGGGAAAAAATTGAATCTGAATTGTATAATTAAATATAAACAATCAAGATTTAATATTATGTGACCATTAAAAAGTCATGTGATTTTTTTATATCAAATCTTAACCCTCTATGTATGGTTATACAGTCTTGATTAATCTTCTTATTCTCATATAAAATATTTTCTCTTATATGATATGTCATATATATATATATATATATATATATATATATATATATATATATATATATACATGGGAAACTTATAAATTCCTTTGATTAATTTATAAGCTATTTTTTTTATCAGTAGGAATCGAAGATCATGTGTCGGGTTTACAATAACTTATGCACCCTGATCAACCAACTAAGCTAAACCCCGTTAATGCTTATAAGCTACTTTGACAAGTAACATGTTTATGAAAAAATTATTTCTCATTTTTACTTTTATATCCAAACTTACAATTATGATTTTTTACATTGGTGATGTTTATAACTAATATAAATGTAATATTTCCTATATTAATTATGCATATGATTGATGTAAAGATAACATTTTTTTATATCAGTTATACATATAACCGATGTAAAAAAAATTATACATGTAAATTTGGATATTCAAATCTTGTTTCAGACTAAAAAAAATACATTTTACTTATGTGAGGACAAAAAATGTTATAAAAACAAAAAAAACATACATTTTCAATTTTATTATATTTGGCATTGGGATTACATGCATAGCACATTTCATATTGGATTTGGGTCCGGACCCTTATATAACACTTATACTAGCCCGGATATACAATCTTTAATGCTGTGAGTTTTTATGTATATATAGCTGAATATAGTTGGACCAAAAAAGTTGGCCTCAAACCCATTTCATTTTAGATGGGCTTAAGCAATCATCAACCAAACTCACAAATTTGTACATGATAATAATAATTTACATTACCTAAGTTTGGATTTGATGGCTGGCAAGGTTGAAGAAGGCACCTCTCTTGTGCCTAAGTTGAGCATAGGTTCCTTGCTCCAGAACCTTGCCCTCAGACACATAAGCAATTGAATCAAGCTCTTTGATGGTGTTAAGCCTATGTGCCACAACAATGGTGGTTCTTCCTACCATAGTCCTATCAAGTGCTTCTTGCACAACTTGTTCTGATTGCACATCCAGGGCACTTGTTGCCTCATCAAGAAGTAGTATCTTTGGGTTGCGAATTATGGCCCTTGCAATTGCAATTCTCTGCTTTTGTCCTCCTGATAGCTGCACTCCCCTTTCTCCACATTCAGTTTCATATCCATCTTTCAGTGATCTACATAACCAGAAATCAAAATGCACTTCTTTAAACTCTTAGAAGTCTTCCAACTCTACACACTCAATTTGTAATTCCACATTAATTATAATGTCAGGCAGCCTTGTTTAAATCATATTACACATGTGGAGCATTTGAGTAAATAGCTTAATTAAACACTTAATAAATAAATTCTTATTATATGAGAGTTGATTCATGAACTTGTCCCAAAAACTAGTTAAAAATGACTCAGAAAGAGCTTATAACAATATTCAGAGTCATCTTTATAAACCCGTATAAGGTTCTTCAAACACCCTCTTATTAGAGATTGAACTTGTATTCTAACAACCAAAATTTCTGTGTTTTTTTGGTTTACACTGAGGAGTAAGGATATCCCCCAACCGACAATAAAACTAATTCTTTTAGATGTAGAGATCGAAGTGAGTATTATCTCTCCCAACAAAGTCTTTTATATACATGTAAAAATTGAACTCTGACAACATGCTTAGAGGATCCAATTGTCTACAAACCATGCTGAACTTTATTGGTTAAAAGTGTTCAAGGGGAAATTTTAACCTACAACCCTATTTCACAATACAACAACAATTCTGTTTTAACACATCTAGCATGGAGTCATGAATAGATATTGGTTCTTGATTTCAAAATCCAGTAAATCATCTTAATAGAGATGTCATGCATGAGAAAATGCCTAGTTACCAAGTTGAATATAAGCTTATTCATTTTTTTTCCACAAATTAATGTGAGTTGATGGTTAAAAACAAGTGAGCATATAGTATATATCAGGTTTTAAATATCGGTTTGTGACCGCAATTGGAACCGTATCGACTGCATTTGTCCACAATATCAACAAATGCGACGAAATCGCAACGTGACCACGACCAATATCTAAAACCTAGTAAATATGTAAACAGAAAACTTACGATATGAACTCATGAGCATTGGCAGCTCTTGCAGCCTCAATTACTTCGTTCTCTGTAGCATCTTGCTTCCCAAACAAAATGTTGTCACGTATGCTGCCAGAATATATCACAGGTTCTTGGCTAACAAGTGCCATGTGCTGCCTGTACCAGTGAATGTCTAATTCCCTTATGTCTACATTGTCCACTTTAACTGAACCTCTCTCAACATCATAGAATCTTTGAATTAAGGCAATCACTGTTGATTTTCCACAGCCACTTCTTCCAACCAGCCCAACACTTTTTCCTGGCTTCACCTCCAAGCAAAACTTGCGCAAAATTGGGGTCCCTGCCCTGCTTGGATAAGCAAAATCAACATTCTTCAACTCTATTTTTCCACTCATCTTTTCCAACTTGATGCCGTTAGTGTTATCTCCAGCCTAACCAAAGAAACATGTTGATTCATTGGTTAAAGTTGTATCATATATATATCAATGATATGCAAGCAGAGTTGTATTTATGACTTCAAATGTGCGGATAAGATTACTCAAAATATAAAAATATAGCATTATTTTTGTGAGTAAATCTTTATTAGAAATGAGTTTAGTTTCGATACATTATCAGTGTAAAAATTCATATGCTATCAATCAATTAGAAATCATCTAAACATGACAATTAAAGTAATTATTATAAAAATTGGCATTCTTATCATATATAACAATCCATAGTTAAATGTCAATCTATGTAGAAGTAAAAAATCTAAGCATTAACACTATCAATACGATCTAATTAAATTTAACTAAAACTATAACGGATTTCTCCTTTGCTTATGCATCAAATAGTACTACTCACAAAACTTTTGCATTCATAAATGTTCATAACGTTCTATGTGGACTTAATACATAGGTTTAATGGGGGACATGACAAGATCAACTCAAGACTAAAATAACTAAAATTTACATTTTAGGTACACCAAAAATTTTTTTATTAGAATATTTTTAAAATAAAAAGACCTCATACATTAATAAAAAAAATCACATCTATTAGCAAAAAAGTCCAACTTATTTAAAGTAAAAAAATTCTTTTAAAATTTATTTAGGTCTCATTTATTGTTGGACCGATCCTGAGACATAAGAAAACAAAATGGTAGAGAATTTGAAGCTTACTAAATTTTATGCTACATGCACAACATGTAGAGCTACATACATACCTTGGGAATTAGCGATTTCCGGTCCAGAATTTCAAACACAGATGCTACTGCTGTTGAACTTTTGGCAAGGTCAGAAGTCATGCTTCCAGCATCAGCTATGACCTTGCCAGTGCTCACCAACACAAAAAATGTTTTGAACACATCCCCAGCTGATATTTCTCTGTTTTCCACCAAAGTACCACCATACCAGAAATCCAAAGCCCATGACATGAACGTAAGACACTGAGCAGAACCCATTCCTATGCCAGCTAGCCATGACTTCTTCCTCGCCTCCTTCCTCGGCGCCTCTTGCGCCTCATCAAATAGCCGTAGCACTTTTGTAATGCTCCCAAATGATGTCACAATTCTGTGATTATAAACTGCCTCCACTGCAATTTGTGTACTTTGATTCTGTGCCTTAACAAATTTTGTTGAGAGTGTAGAGAGCAACACTTTTCTTGTATAAAAGCAAAGGATTGTGAGTGGTTGCACTGCTATCATAACAAGAGCTAGCTTCCAAGCCACAGCAAGGCCTATGATCATTGCAATGATGACAGCAGAAGTGGTTTGAACTAATAAAGAGAGCCTGTCTGCTACAAGGGACTTAACCATGGAAGCCTCGTTGCTTAACCTTGAGCATAATGCTCCACTGGAGTTTTGTTCCTCATCAAACCAAGCAGTTTCAAAGGTTAAGATATTCTCCAGCATGCACAGTCTTATCCTTTTGGTTAACTTGGCTCCCATATAAGCAAAATTGTAGTGTTGCAACAGATTGAGGATGATTGAAGCAAGGGAAAGTGAACAGAAAATAAAAGAATAAGTCCTGATTCTGTGCCTCATTTCTTGATGGCTTTCAGCAAAAAAAGCAGAAATCATACCCCCAATGGTTAAAGCATATAAGGGTTGAACCGAGCCAAAGGCTATGGCTGAGAGGGTTCCAATTAGACCTTGTTTCCATTCAGGAGCATTCAGAGAAAGAAGCCTAGTGAAAGAAGGTGGAGGGTGAGAAACTTGAGATGGAGTGGCTTGATCATCAGGCAATGGTGACTTTGGAAATATGGCAGGGCTTGACCTGGCTGTGCTTGGTCTACCTGCACTGCTTCTTGCTGCAGAAAGAGCACCAAGTTCTTGATTTTGATCTTGGTCATCCATGCTCAATTGTGTCTGTAACTTTGCCAGTTTTGCATAGTGGCCATTTGGTCTGTTGATGAGTTCATGGTGTGTGCCTGTTTCAATGATGTGTCCACTATTAACAACTGCTATGAGGTCTGCATTTCGGATAGTTGATAGCTTGTGTGCAACAACCTGATCAAGTTCAGTAGGTGTTATAGAAGGGAGGTGCAAATAAACTTGGTTCAAGATTCACTCATTCATTGTGATAATTATACTAATGGTCTAATACTATATCAACATTGGAAGCATGTGTTATGTCTCTGAATAAAATTGATGAGTGAACTAAGTAGTTTATTTTAATGTATAGAATAGCATAATTTTGTTAATTTATTAGTGTCTATCAAATGGATGAATGCACTTACCAATGTAGTTCTCCCCATGGAGGCCTGATCGAGGGCATTCTGAACCAGTAATTCTGATTCAGAGTCAAGAGCACTAGTTGCTTCATCAAGTAGGAGAATTACAGGATTCTTTATGATGGCTCTTGCAATGGCTATTCGTTGCTTTTGTCCTCCTGAAAGAAGTGCCCCCCTTTCTCCAATCTAGTTTACAAAAGATCAGATTAGTAGCTGCATATTATATCTTTTATGTGTAAGGTTTTAAATATCGGTCCGCGATCGTGATTTGGACCGCAAAATCAAGATTTTTTAACTGTCTGCAACTACAATTGGGACTGTATCAACAACATTTGTTTGCAATTTGCCACAATATCAGCAAACGTGACGAAACCACAACGTGACCGATATTTAAAATCTTATGTAGCTTAAGCATCTAAGGTGGTGCTAAAGTTATAGCTTAAGGTTGGAGCTTTTATCCTTCATAAAAGCTTCTAATTACAACATTTAATCTCATCCAAATACACTTAAGAGCAAATAATGAGATAATCATGTTTGGGTAAACTTTTTTTATAAATACTTAAAGAAGAAGAAAATAAAAAAATACAATGAATTAAACTTCCTCTACAAGTTAAAATCATTTTATGTTATTCAACTCTTATAGAAACATTCTCATTTAACTTTTCCAAAAGAAGGGGATGTATAAGTTAATTTTAACATAGGAAAAAACTTTAATTCACTTTTCTTTTTATTTTCTTTTCTTAGAAGCATTTATTGAAAAATTTATCTGGATTAAAATTATTTGATATTTGAGTGTGTGGAATTAAGCTAATCGGCTGCAAAGACTATCATTTTAAAGTTTACAAACAAAAATAAATATGATAACCATACATTCCTTGGTAGAGAATTGAGACTATGATTAAGTTTGGATAAATTTCTTCGTCAGCATTTATAAGAGAAGAAAGTAAGAAGATAAAATAAAATGAGTTTCTTCCGTGAGTTAAAATCAACTTATAAACCTATAGAGAAGCTTAACGTATTTTATTTGTCTATTTTCTTCATTGAGAAGTTTATCCAAACAAAATTATAAAATAAACTAATTTACCTTGGTTTCATAACCTTCAGGAAGCTGCCTTATGAAGTTGTGAGCATTGGCTGCTGAGGCAGCAGCAACTATTTCATCCATGGTAGCATCTGATTTCCCAAACATAATATTCTCCTTTATGGATGTCCCAAACATTGCATGTTCTTGACTCACAAGTCCCATTTTCCCTCTTATCCATTTCAACTGTAGACTTTTTATGTCTACACCATCAACCCTCACAACACCTTCATCAGCATCATAAAATCTTTGCACTAATGCTATTGCTGTGGACTTACCACTTCCACTTGCACCAACTAAAGCAACCGTTTTCCCTGCTTCCACTTGGAGATTGAAATCATTGAGCACAACCATATCTGGACGAGAAGGGTATGTGAATTTGACATGCTCAAAGTCTAGCCTGCCACTAATGCTCTCTAACACAAGCCCTTTTGTGTCTTCACCATCAATTAATGGTGTTCTGTCAATCATGTCAAATATTCGTGAAGCAGCAACAGATGCTTCAGTGAAGTACTTCAAATCAGGAAGTACCACTCCAAGAGATCTACATATATATTTACATGCATTCCAATAATTAGCAAAGGAAGAAAAAAAAAAGACCACATTGAAAAATATATTTATGAAGAACTACGAAATTAAGATTTTCTTGGTGCATATAATTGAAAATTGTTAAGGTAAAACCAATAAATTGAAATTTACCCGCTTCTAATTTTTCCTAAATTCAACAGTGAAAAATGAAAATATCAGTAAGCTATTTCCAGTACTCTAATCATATAATTTTGACTGATTTTTTGATAATATTGGTCAAACCAATATTGTAAAAAAGACTACTCTTGATTGCAAGAAACTCAAGCACCCTTACTACCAAATTTTGTTTATTTCTCTTTACAAGAGATCGATCTGTTGAAGGACTTTAATATGGAATATAAATAGTAAAAAACATAATGTGTAATAAAATTCAAATTGATGATCTTGACGAAAATGTAAGAATGTTATTATAATAAACCAAAAGCGGTCCAAACTAGCTATAAGAAACATGATTTAATAGAACTTTACTAAAAATTAGAATCGCTAATAAAAATAAACTAAAAGTTGCATATATGCTCCTTGAATTCATTTATTTAGAGTTTAAAAGCTTATGGCCATATACGGAAGTTTTTTCTCTTAATCTTGCAGAAGTCTTCCTTCTTACCAACTAATTAATATCACAAATTCTTTAATTATTCATTAAATACTTCCTACTATTATCCTGTCTGATTTATTTTCATTGTTTGTTACAAAGTTGTTACAGCTTTAATAATATCAAATATTTAGCTATCCATATATGTCACGCTTCTATAACAACCTTGTCATTGAAAGCTATTTGAAATAGCTAGGACAGAGATTAATTGAAGAAATATCGAGATTAATTAAATATTTTTTTTCCTTCTACAAGTTTACAACATTTTTTTACTGTGGTGTCCAACATGATAATCAGGTTCAAGCCAAAATAAATATAGTAACAGATGAAGTTCATCGCACAATTAATGCAACATCAACTAACTTTTAGTAATATCTTTGAAATCGAGTTATGTAAACAGTTTGGTGAGTAGAGAAGAGAGTTCACAACGTGGGAAGATAAACTACTTCAATAGTTAATACAGCATCTAAAACTGGAGGACTTAATTTCCTTTTCTAGGTACTAGTCTTGCTTTTCATCTAAAGCTTTAAGAGGTCACTTTTTCTTCTTTTTTTTTGAAAGAAAGAGCATTTGAATTCCATTCATGGGAAGAAGCCCACTGCCTTCTTTACTGATACTATGTCCTCAAATTAATTAAAATATTTGGCGCATTAGTGAAAGATAAAGACACCAAGACTTTTCTGAAGCGATTATCATAAAAGTTAGTTATATGGAATTAAACTAATTATTTTTAATTCCCTTCCCCTAAAGAGAACGATGGCAATGGCCGGCTATGACAAGTTGTCTACTAGATGTATGATTTAGAATGTAGTCTTAACTTTAGATTACTTATAGCTTTCTGGTGTCCCAAATTTTTTTAATTGGTTATCAAGATCCATTGATCTGCTACTATGTTATACATTGCATCAACCACAAATTGTACTAAATTAAATTTCATACCTGATTCAAAGATATGATTGGAGATGAATAAACCTTGAATTTTGTTACTGGTTGTGGATATTCATGTGTCAAATCTCTTATGCTGATCTTGGTGGATTCTTGTATTAAATCTTCTGTATGCTGATCTTTGGCATGTCTTATGCTAAGGTTAAGCACTTAAGCTCTTTTATTTAAGTAATAAATTTTATTTCTTAACAAAAAAAAACTTGAATTATTTAGTATCTGAAATTATAAATTTATAAGTATGTATCATTTTAATATTATACTTTAATTTATAATTTGTTAGTTTTATAAAACACAATAATTCACTTTAATTTCATCAATAAAATATATGATAGACATTCACCTTAGTTTTTATGAAGTGAGACACTTTAATTTAATGGATTAATAAAGTTAGAAGTGTATATATTTCGATAACGAAAAGCCTTAAACATTTAATTAATAATTATTTTTTTCTCTATCTTTCTTTTCTTATCACATTATATCAATCAAATCAATTACTTGTTTTTTTTTTTCTCTTAAAGGTGTATATAACTCAAGCGTCATCTAAGAAACATTTTTCTAAAGTTAATTAGGATTGGAAATTAAAGTTGAATGAGAGAAAGGAAAAAGTTGCTTACAGTCCACACATTATGAAGGAAATGCCTGATGCATAGATCCTTCCACCGCTTTCACCTTTGTACATAACCAAACGGCTTCCATACCAAGCAAGAAAAGCCCATATTGCAAAAGATAGACCTGTGCTTCCCACTGCAATGCCCTTTGCTATGCCTTGCTTGATTCCAAGCCTTGAAGTTCTACACAATATGTCTGAATATCTCCCTATTATTCTCTTCTCCGCAGTGAATGAATAAACGGTTTTGATGGAGCTAAGTGCCTGTTCTACTATGCTGTTTGCTTTGCCATATTCTTTCACTGTGGACTTTGACAAATAGATAAGGTATTTCCCATATATCATTCCAGGGATTATGAGCAAAAGCAGCGTTGGAAATGCTACTAATGCCAACCTCCAAGAGAAGTACGTGGCAAACGCAACCCCAGAGATGAATGATGATGAGTGCATTAAAAATAGGGGCACCTGAAGAGAAGCCAAAACCAAAGTAGAAATTACTCCCTCCCCCAAAATAATATAGTCGTGTTACATTGAAAGTAAAAAATTAATCGATCAAGAAAAGATAATAAATAAATAAAAGCGATTGAATATTAATTTTACAAAATTAATCTTATATTATCATTAATTTATTTACATATTTTATTGTTCATCATTAATATTATAAAAATATAAATAAAAAATGATTAATTTTGTATTAAAAAATTAAAATGATAATTATTTTAGGATAATTTTTTTACAAGACAATTATAATAGGATAGAAGGAATAAAGAATATGAGAAGATAATTAATGACTAATATATAAGACTTTGGTTGGATAAATTTTTGCATAAATATTTATAGAAGAAAAAAATAAATATTTACAATACACGAAAATTAATATATACATAAATTAACAGGGTCTTTCGAGGATTAATGTGACATGGAGTGCATAAAATAAAAATGAAAGAGAAGTTTAAAAGAAAAGTGAAGTAAAGAAACTAACCTTTTCACTTAGAACTTCTTGGATGAGAGAAGTGTCCGTTGATATGCTATTAATGATTTCAGAAGTGGTTGCTTCTTGTGAATCGAAAAACCCTACTTCTTGTCTTAGGACAGCTTCCAAGTACTTGTAACGAATTTTCAGTACCTGCCTCTCACTTGTCTTGCTCCAGCAATACCCTTCTGCAATTAAGCATCAATTATTGATCAATAAGCTAGTATCCGAAGTACGTGTTGATTTTTTAGAAGTTCCTATTTATCTATATATGGTTTGGCTTCTTTTTCAAGATCAAATCTTTGAGAAAATTTTAAGCCAAAACTGACAAGTTATTTGATTGATATGATGTAGATGACTAATATATTTTGTGGGTTAATGTAATTCCAAATTTCTGTGTATGAAACTCTACTTTTTAGGGTTTCATTCATAATACAATAATTACCAAACTTTTCTGCCAAATTTATAAACATGTAAAAATTGAGGGTGCCTCCAACCTAGCTAGGTGCACGGCTGAGTAATGCCTACTACAGTTAGATAGATGCCATAGCCAAATGTTGGTTTGTTTGTTATTAAAACGTTTCACACCTTTTTCCTCAAAAAGTAAAGCAAAAGAGGGTTTGAATTTGGATTACCCATGAAGGCCACCACCATTGCTGCTAATCCCAAGTAGACAAAATATAAGCTGCACTGTAAATAATAAATAAAATGAAAAACGAGATAAATTATTATTGGTAGTTTGTTAGAGCATGTATTTACATGAGAGTTGATTAATAGGTTGCTTATAAAAAAAATTATTTTTATATGTTATATATGATTTTGAATCGTTTAAAATCAGAGAAAGTTACTTATATAAAAAAATTGAATGAATTACTTGAAATTGAAGTAAGATAAGATGAATTACTTATATAAAAATCATTAGATGTTATTAGAGCCTAAAAAGTGGACCAATATAAGAATTTAATGAGTCAACGTTAACTTACCTTTTCAACCTCAGCCATGTAAGTCTTGGTACTTTGTAGGTTATTACTGTAACCTAAGCTGTTCATGATACGGCTAGCAAAGAGCAACAAAACATTTGTGGACATGCCATCTCCTATTGCTCCCACAGCACCCATTAACATGAGCACAACATCAATCCAATCAGCATATCTCAAAATAGTTGCTATGGAAGCTCTCTCTTTTCTTTCCATCTCTAACTTACGTGTCTCAGCCTCATCCATTTTTGGAGAACCCATTTTGCTATAGATACCTTCAGGACCTTCTTAGGTTATCAAATATAAGCAAACAAAGAAGAGGGAGAGATTTGATTTCAAAAGTGTGCTTATATAAGTGTGAAGAGTGAAGGGTGAACACTATGCATCTCTGTCAAGACTCGAAAAGAGTGATGAGGGAGGCATATTAATTCCTTTGGAAGCACACACAATGAATATATATATATATATATATATATATATATATATATATATATATATATATATATATATATATATATATATATATATATCATGATCATAGGCTTTTTGTGTGTGATTGTGATTTGTGGGGTTGTTAAAGATGATTTTGTGCTTCTCGTTTCATTTGTTTGTATGTTTGTTTTTTCAATTCTTTAATTAATCTTTAAAATCCAATGAGGTCTTAATTAGATAGTCCAAATTTTGTCGAGTTTTGGGGAAAGATGATATGACACAGGTCCAATTTGCCATTATGACTTTGTCTTTAATGATCTCTATATTTAATGTGAATATATATAATATGGTCATGTTCAGTAAAAATAGTTTTATTTTTCATACTCTAGTAAAAATAATTGGTATATAATAACCTATTAAAAATATTTTTTAGTTGGAAATGGAATGTGAATTTAAATTTATAAATTAATAGTGCGCTTTAAAATTAATTGTTAAAATAAATTGAACTCATCTAATAAAATATAGGATTGGAACTTTTAAATTTTGAATTTGAATTAGATTTAGTCTTTTTAATTATTTTGAGTATAGTTCGATCAAGGCTTAGCTTGCATAATACTGAAATAACTATCAAATTAACTAATTTAACAATTTTCTTTTATGTATTAAATTAGAGTAAATTATTAATTGCAAGTGTTGGTTGGAGTAAAATTTGGTCTAAGAGACTCAATTTCCTTAAACATGTTAAAATGAAAAAAAAAATTATTCATGAAAATTAAAAATAATATCAAATAATTTATAATAATTAACACATTTTATTCAATAAATTATACCATTCACATATGATATTGGATTTGATCATGAGATTTAATATTCTATAAAAACTGAAGTCATCAATTTGAGCCTAGCTCGACCGATTCCCCAGAACATATTGTAATTTGTCCTGTCCTATTAGCAAGCTCGCCATGACTCGTGCTCCTTTACCTATACATATTCTTGACAGTGGTTTTCATTAATACACTTTCAGCATTTGCATTCTTCAAAATATAATTTATCCTTAACACACAAGTTGTACATTACATGATAGAGTACAATGAAAACTATAAACTTATATCTTCTTGCAAAATATCCTTGTTACTTTATTGAAATACAATAATGTAAATCTCTATATATTTCTTAGAATTTTGCATATTAAACATATTTAATTTATTTGGGAACAAGAGCTAATGTATTGAAAAATAAAAATTCCTCTAAATATGCTTTTTTAAAATTGACCCGAGGAAAAAAACAGTATTGAGAAAAAGAATCTTAAAGTAATTAATTTTCGTTAATATAATTATTATTTAACGATTATATATATATATATATATATATATAATATGTAGTTTCTGTATATCTACTACCAGTATAGATTCATAATATTTGTACCAATAATTCAATTTTTATTAAATAAAAGCCATATCGATCGAAGACAAACAGTACAAAACTCATGAGAATTCAATGAAATGCAAACAAAACTCTCATGGGAATTTTTGTGTTGTGTCATTATTTATGTCTCGTTTTATTTTTAACAAATTAAAGAGAGAAAAAAATAGAATCAACAAATAACTACATGTGCTACAATGAAGAAAGGTGCTCATATAAGACAACTTTGTCAGAGGGTATACATCTCACACTAGATTACGAAAACTAAAAAAGTAGCCCCCAGGAAAGATGAAATAAAATATGGCCACCAACATTGTTAATTTATGATATTTAAGAATAGAATCTCGCAATTGCATTTGTGTTTCTCGGAAGATATCTTCACACAGCATATTCCACTTTTCCTCCATAAGTGAGATGCCATACCTAACTTGCCTTCAACAGACCAAATTCCATAATAATTGCAACATATTTGTAGCTGTATGTTTTGGACCTCTTTTTTCTCACTCTAATACACATCAAAAGAAAATAGAAAATGTGTTGGTAGATCCTTATTTAAGTTTTGAAGTATAATAATATCTACTTTTGCTTTTATCCTTAGCAACCATTTTAAATTATGCTAGAAAACCTTAGCCCTGCATTATCTGGACTTGTCTGTCTATAATTAGAATTCTAACAATGATTTGAAAGTAATATATTATTTTTGGAGATGTGATGTAATCACCATGAGATACGTATTTTAGCATATATATCTCTCATCTAAAGATGGCACATGTTCAACATTAGATATCTTGAATATATATGTTTATAATATATATGCTCGCTTTTAACACTTCAATATTCCCCATTTTCAGCTAGAGCCTAGATATGTTTTTCCTTTGATAAATTCTATATCGAAATTCTTTCATAAAATATTTATTATTTTGACTCTTTCCCATACTTTTATAACTCATGTCTCTTCCGTTGCTTTATGAATATAACTCTCCTGAAGTCTTCTTTTCTTCTTTAATTCAATGCGTAGTACTAAATCATTCTCTTGGTGTTGATCAAAGAACTAAACCACTTTATTCCTTTTTTTTTCTGAGCATATATATTAATATCAGTTTTCTTTTTGACAACAATCTCATCTCAATCTTTTCTTTTTTTCTAATTTGTACTCTTTTTCCTCTCATTATAATTTTCGTATAACAAAAATTGTCTCAATGTAACAAAAATTCATCATATATATATATATATATATATATATATATATATATATATATATTATAAAATTTAGAAATGAATTAATTATAAAGTAACGTTAATTTTATATATTATTGCTTTCTTTTATCTATTTATTATTATTATTATATATATATATATAACTTAAGATGATTATTATTTTGAGATAAAGAAAGTATAATTTATTAATTTATATTATGATAATCCTTGCGTCATCAGAAACTCAACCGTAGAGTACTGTAAAGATATTCATTGTAGTATTAATTTTTCTATGATAACCAGTATTATATACTTTTTTCAGTTCTTTTATAAGAAATAAGTTGTAGTACAGTTTTCCTTATATTTAAATTTCTTAATTATTTATCCTTAGATCTGCTTTTCCAAATGCAATATAAGATAAATTAATTAATTTCCATCATATTAAAAACACTAAACATAGAAAAATAAGATTATATTACAATATATGAAATCAAGGTACATTAAAGTAAAACATATGAAGATAATTCTTTCGTACTCTCCTCTCACTCCCTTAATACTGTAATGACATTTTTCAAATTCTGTTACTGCACCACCTTGTAGAAGTACTCAACAATCCTTCTCTAATGGAATCAACTACCACGTGTTATATATGTAAAAAAAAAACATAGTATTATTTTAGGAGGGGTTGCTTGTTTTGGGATTATATTTTAGTGGGGGTGATCTAATTTGCTGTTTTATTACTCCCTTCAGGTGCTGTATGTGTAATAATAATATGTCTGCTTGTACTCATTTTTATTTTGGTCTTCTTGGCACACCTTCTGTTATCTTTTGGTCTCTTTCATTAAAATAAATTTCTTTTGCCTATATAGAAAAATATAAAAATGAATAAATATAATTTGATATACTAACATGGAAATTCTCGAAATAAATACCGCTACATACTTAAATTTGAAGAATGCCTGCGTCATCATTTGGATATGCCCAGAAATTAGTTTTACTTGAGGAAAAAATACTAATTGACATTAATTTCAAGGCTATCCTGTTCATATTTATTTCCTAAATTCCGGTACATGCACGTGCAACTTAATTAGGTTCTGAGCTCAATGCATGCACTTCAAACTGTTGTTAATACTCTTTTTCTTTTAGATTATATGATGTTTAGGGTTGTGGAATAAGTATTAAGAAATATAATTAATTTGTTAAATTTTAAAAAAATATTAGGTAATTTTTTAATATTATTAGATACTAGAATAATAAAATAATATTTCGCAACTTAAATAAAAGATAAAAAAATAAGAATTGACATAATATTTTAATGTGAAAAATCTTTAATAGATAAAGGAAAAACCACGAATAACATCAGATAAATAATTTCATTAAGTGCAATTACACATAAAAAAAGAAAGAACAATTACACATTTTCTCTTCTAATAGAACCCTCACTTAAAGAACTCTCTCACACTGAGATACTACTGAGATGGGATACATCAAATGGGCAAAATTGCTTACTATTTATAGGCAAGGATGCATTAAATGCCATGCAACAATTTCTACTCTTCCAACCAAATTTTGCAGGCCTATGCACGTAGAGGTAAGAAAAATTCATCCTCACTTTTGACATAAGTCCACGGCTCCACAAATATATTATTTATTTTTTTAATTAATAGTTCATTTATTCTTTTTATATATTATTCCTATTAAATATTAATTAAAAATAATCTTAAAAAATATTTAATACAATATTGATTTATTAAACGGCATATATTTTGGAATATATTTTTCTCCTCTAAAACATCATATAATCTCAAATGAGTCAACATCATTTCTTCTTTTTGTGAGAGACTTTACCTAGTATTTGAGACTTAGGGACTTCCAAACTGCAATAGAGAACGTACCAATAGAGAATTACTACTTTCTCCCTTGGAATCAATTTAAGTAGTTTACTTGAAAGACATGATTTGTGTGCATTGAGGAAACATAATTGATATCTCACAATGCGTTTTTTTTTTTCCTTCTAATTTTAACTCCTCTTTTTCTCCTATGAAAAATTTACTATGAATCTCCCCTTGAGAAAAAAAAATGAATATTTTGTGTCTTTGGAGATACGTTCAGTAGGTATGATGAGGAAACTAAATTATTTAAGGATAATCCCTCACGAAGCAACCTTTATGTGATAAGGTTAGCCATACACCCTTTTTGATTCATCCTCGTCATTATGACTAATCACAATTATATTTTAAATCTAGATCTTTTCTTTTCATTCTATATATATGGGCTGAATTTTCTAAGTGGCATTTCCTTTCCATTGCATGTACTTTTTGGGTGAAGCATGGTTTCAGCATGTTTACTTGATCGATCAGCGTCTCACAAATTATTACAAATTAAAAACTAACTAAAGCTTTATAAATTAAGATGGAGGAAGAAGAAGAAAGTGGAAGCAGAGGTGATATTTAAGCGTTTATTAATTTGGCTTGAGGATTAATGACTTGTTACATCAGCTCCGCATTAAGCAGGATTGAACAGGGAATGAAAATAAAGTAAACGGGGAAAGTTGAAAAAATATTTTTATTTTTTAAGTATAAATAATAATTGTAAAAATATCATTTTATTTTTACTTTATTTTTTATTTATAAACATTTATACCAGAAGATTATATGTTATATTATAATATTTTTATTAATGTCTCCATATCTACTTTATAAATATATATTAAATAAAAAAGTAAATGCATTTATATTATCTTTAAAATATAAAAATTTACTTTTTTTTTATCAAATGTAAGTATGAAGATATTATTGAAAACTTCAAAAATTATTATTTTTAAGTATATGAAATGATTGTTATCATGTTTAATTGACAAAAAATTTGTGAATGCATGATTCCTATCATTATTGTTATCATCTATAGCTACTTACAGTTAAAAATTGTTAGCACAAATTGTTTGTCACTTGGATTCCTTAATTAAGATTTCTGGAATTTGATTTTTGGTTTGGACATAAAATGAAGTCTTATATACTTCTGGTTTTAAAAATAAAAAAATAAAAAAACTATACTGATTACAGCAAAGCGAAGGGTAACCGAATTTCAGAAACATATTACTCTACAAATAAACAATGCAGTGATAGTCTGCGATGACGAGATGACCTGACAAATTAAAAATTGTTAAGATGCTGAACATTTGTACCAAAAAACTATTAAATAATAACAGTAAATAGTTAGATTTAATTTTGTTTGCAAAAATTTCATGTAAGGAAAATGAAATTTTAATATAAATACTATAAATCTATATTTATAATGTGCCTGTTCTAAATCTTTTTATAGAGTTATCACTTCCATTTCTTTCAAATAAAACAATTCTAACCTTATTTTATTTTCAACTATTTTCTTTTATCCTATTTCGCTTTTCTGTATTTCTTTCCGCAGGCGAAACATACTCTTAACTCATTAGTTCTCCTCCTCCTCCTATAGGATGAGTTTGATAGATAAAAAATAGTGTGGAAAGAAAAAAAAAATTAAAAAATTAATTTTAAATCTCAAACCTCTATTATTCTACTTGAATTTAAATATATCTTCTTCTTTATTCTTTCCTCCTCTTTCCACCCAACCAAACTCTATCAACTATCAATGATCCGGTATTTTCGCCTTAAATGTAGCCAGATATGTAAAGACTTTGTTTTGTTAGGCTAGGTTAGGTGCGCAATAGCTTATCAAAGGTTATGCAAACTTTTTGCTTAATTTGTAGAGTACTATTTGGAGAGAAAAAAATCCCTACAAAGTCTAGAATTTTCAAGTAAAAGTGAACTTTTACTTGGTCACGTAGCTATATAGATTGGTCCACCACATGACACAGGTAAATTTATTTTGGTTTAGTGTTATTTTTTAGGTTTAAAAGTCCACGTGAAACGTGTTGTTTGTTGAGAATGGTTACATGCCTAACTAGGCTGAATGCACGCCTGTTAGAGATTTAAATAATGGGATAATGTGTGAGTTGGAAGAAGTGATTAAGCATTTGGAGTTAAGTAGTTAACTCTCATTCTTCTTATGAACGCGGGTTGGATTCCTTTGATGTTATTAAAATCTTGCTTGATAGAAAATTATTTTTCATACGATCTTCGATTCTAACACTCAAGGATCAATATTGAGTAGCTGAGACTGGATAAAATGATTGTAACTTATGCAAATATATGTAATTAATTAATAATCTTTTAGATAAGAAGTGTCTTCTCATTTTACCACACTTTGTTCAGAGAGGGAGAGAGATTTAAATAATGAACAAATGTGGCCAAATTTAATCTTGGTTTCCAAGCAAGTGTCATGCAAGAGAAAGATAATCCAATATGTTGTGACTCCAAATAGGATAGGGAGACTTTTCCATATTCCAAGTACTAAGATTCTGAGTAGGTCTATTGGTAATTAAATACTCATTATAGCTACGAGCCCAATGATAATGACTCGATATTTTAAACGCCACGTGATCAAATTACTAAAATATGGTTAAAATCATATTCTGCATGCCTTCTTTTGGGTGCCTTTAATTTGACTATACAATAGTATATGGATGATGGATTTTGTGATTCTTAACACTCTCTCTCCAACAAAAGAAAACGTTTTTTGTTACTAGTATTTGTCAATTAATAAGTTTCCTTGAAAAAATGGTACTTACTGTTTTATTTTAAAATCAGGCAACATAAGAGTAGTGCCACCGTACCACCACAACCCATTATATATGGTGCATATGATGTGGACTTATTTATAGTTTAAAATGTCAGAGTGGAATTTTGATTAGTTTGTAGATCATACCCACTACAATTCCTATGCTCTGGTTTTGATTACATTTTATGTTCCCAACTATTTAAGGTGTCATGATAATAACAATTCAAAAGCAATGTTTAATTAGATGATTTTTTGTTCACCCCTAGCCGTATATATATGGTTTTACACACACGGACAAAACATGCATCCCCATTATATGGAGACATGTTCAATGCGTTAGAGAGAAGATTTAGAGTTCTACTTCATTTTTAATAGTGTAGTATATTTTGTCACGAGGCAAACAAAGATTATAGAGCATCAATGTGGACTAATTTTGTAATTGAAGGGAGTGCTCAGTGGAGCAGGTAAACAGAATGGAAGCAAGAGGGGTCACACGATCGTCAGGGCTAATTCAATTTGTCCATACTACTTTCTATGGTTGGCTAGATTTCTTTAATTTACAATGAACTTTCCATTTAAGGATATATAATAACAATCAGATGAGTTGTTTTCCCCTTACAAAATTTCGGCCTGCATAACAAGTGTATTGAAAGTAATGTTTTTAAAATTTAATCCATCATTGAACAGGTCAAATTAATAGTACTAGTTTAAGATTCTAATAGTGCAAATGATCTAAAAAAATGATTCAATAGTCCAATTGTGGTTGAAATGTAATCGAACCAGTATTGATATTAATATATGATAATAAAAATTAAATAATATTTAATAAAAAAATGCAATATTTTTTTACAGTAAAATATAATAATCTTATAACACTAAAAATGCAAGAATTCAAAATTATATCATGGCTTATCATGGCTTTGGTTGGTATACCCAATCCCCCACCAATCATTGGAGACCAGTTCTTGTGTGTGATTTTGTGTTATAATTAGTCTCACCTTCATGTGTTAAAGTAAGCACCCATTATCCTATCTTGTACTATGAAGACCCTATTTCACAAAGGATGTCAAGGCCTTTGGTCTCAAAAAGCTCCAGTCCCAATTATATTCATATCTTCAGTTGGTATAACAAACTTAATTTCGTACTTATAATTAGTCATAATTTCTATAATAACGGGGTTAAGAATACCTAAAGTGGCTCTGATTTTTTTTTCTTTTTTCAAAATCACAGGCAGTGGCTGTCACTGTGTGTCCCATTTAGTGACGTATCAAATTGATTCATTATATTATTTAACACTTAGACATAAAAAGAAAAAAATATATAAATATGATAAAATTTATCATGTAATAAAAAGAACCAGATAAAAGAAATAAGAAATATTAAAAAATTATTTAAAATAATGAAATATTTTTATATTATTATTCTTACCTAAAAAATAAGGATAAAGTAGATGATTAGTGATATAACTATTAACAATGAGCTTTATATATGTGTGTTAACAACATATTATTTTGAATATATCTTTTATTATTGATTGAATTTCATTAAAAATTAAATATTTTGTAAGTCTCATTTTTATGGAATAGATCTCTCTTGGATTTTATAATTCTCAATAAAACTTAACTAATAACAAATAGAATAAAAAAAAGTGTGTAATATAAAAATGCTATTATAAAAAATGTGTTACCATCACCTCTCTTCTTATGATATTCACCTCCATCATCATCGGAGAATTAGCATGACACTTCTAATCAACAATAGATTGATGTAATAAATTTATACAGTACACTATCTCATGTCAGTTTAATTGCTGTTAATTTGTTTTTCCACTCAATGACTTTTTGTTATTTTTTTCGTACAAATCATAGATAATTTTATTTTTTCTGGTGATTATAAAAAGTCCACCAAAGGCGAAGCAAAAGTATAAAGATAGGCAAGTTAAGACCCCACGTAATTGGATGATAAAAAGTGATAGATAGGCAACTAGAACCACTTTATCGTAGTGTTCTGCGGTGGACCTTCTGGTAAGGGATCCAACGATGGAATTGAAATTTTGTAGGGAATTGAACATGAAAATAATATTAAAATAAGATAAATAGTTAAATAATATTTAATGATAATGTAGAAAAAGTCAATTATTCTCCTATTTAGTACAAGTTCAACAAGTTACATGGTTTAATAGTAAAAGAAGGTACTCGTCGGCTCCAATTAAGCATACTTTGGACAGCGAATAATATTGTATTCGTTCAAACCAGCGAATATAATGATTTTTCCATCATCGATGGGAGGTGTTTCAAATTGACATTTAATTGTTTATCCAACAATGTTACATTGAACTTAATTTATTAATGTTTGATTAATTATTTTCTTCACAAAATCTGATATATCTGTTCATATGCACAATGCACCCCATACTGTGAAACTCCAACTTGTAAAAATTCTTCTCTAATTAACTCTTGTTTTCAATTTACACTCTATAATTTAACAATAGATTCACAACACATGAATTTGCTACATTAAAATCCAATTCAATTCACTCTTCTATAAACAAATCAATATGTTCCAACACACAAAATCAACACAACCATTTATTCCTTGTTACTCAAAAACATACTACCACATATGCAATCCAACGTCACAAGCATCAACCAAACTTTCAAATGTCCTACTAATGAATGCAACCAAGTTAAGAATCACAAATTAGATCAAGATCGACAAACTTAAAACTGAAATGATCTTTGATTCAATGATCTCTAACAACGAAAAACGAATCTTCAATTAACAGATCCTTTTACTGTGGAAAAGAAATTCACAAATCCTTCTTCCCCCTCTCATTCCTTCTTTCCCCTTTGGTTGGACCAGTCAATTGGGTCAGTTCCAGTATTAAATCAATCATGCAATCGATCCGGTCAAACCCGACTAGTTAGGTCATCGGATTCCGGTTGGACCAGTCTGGTCTGATTGATTTTACAATAAAAAATGGATCATCCCTACGTCATTTTGATATCTCATTATTATCAATTGTTATTTTGGATTTTTGAGTATGGATAGACTTTTCTTACACAAATAATGTTAGTTATATATTTATATATAATAAATACATATATAATTTTGAATTTTTGATATATACCGAATCAAATCAAACCAACTACTGATTCACCGGTTAAACCACTAACCCACTAATTCATTATCTCAATTGGATCAATGATAGAATCAGATTTCACAACTATGATTTAAAGTAAGATTTGATGGTTATAAAAGAGGATAAAAATAAAATTTTCAATTTCATAAAATAACCGTGCATGGGTGAACCGCCTATTTAGGAGTTCACCGAAAAATTTGCCTCACTTTATCTATATTTGTAATCATCATTATGAAACTTGGTCCGCATTATTTCCTTATAGTGATAATCATTGGGCCTATTGGAGGAAAAGAAGTCCTTTCAGGCTATAAACCCATAACATCAACACAAAATCATATTAAATTGATAACAGTCATCAAGTTTTGAACATATAATCTTTCGCATTTTTTTTTATCACAAAAGGTCTAAAAAAAGTATTTCACAAACTTGAAGGAATAAAAAATAAAACTTTAAATTTGAGAAATTTAAAACATATTTAAGCTAACAAAATAATGTGAAAGTGACTCTCGGGACACAAGAAAGAGAGAGAAGAGGGTGAAAGCATAATAATGCTATCTTAGCTTTTTCATGTGTACACTTTATATAGTTTGTTTCTTCTAAGGTATGAACAATACCTACATTAATACTTACATATAACAGCCAAAAAGGTTTAGCAATATATATAGGCAAAATTTTATGCCTTCACCATTGTCAAACATAAAGCAACATGATTGGAATTTAATATATAACATTTCTATTCTTGGCAGAATTTCTCAGTGCTCCTGCAGCATTTGCTGAAGAGGCTGGATTGATGGCCTTCCGTATCTTAGAGACATTCCAAGCAGTGTTAACAGAATGTCCTGCAGTTGCAAACACATGCTCAGTAGCCTCCCCTGCTTCTTCCCCAAACCTGTTGCCAAAGGATCCATGTAATATTACATTTATATATTGACAAGAGGACTACTAACAACATAACTTCTAACCCACACTTTTCTATTGGTAGAAATTCATGTCTCATAATTTGAGAATGACTCGTTTACATAAATTTCACATAATCAGAGAGAGTATGTGAAAAAAAGTGTTAAAAAGTGTCTTGCTAGCACTTTTTTATTGATATATCTTGTTCATGTAGTACAAAATTTTATGATTTTTGTAGTCATTCTTATTGACTTCGCTGATATAGATTGATGCAAGGTTTTAAAAACGGTCCATAATTGCAATTATGATTATAATGTTATGGCTTTCAAGATTTCTGTGACTGCAATTGCAACCAGATTTATTTGTATTTTTTTGCAATACCAACTATCATGACAAAACTTTAACTATGACTACAATTTAAAACCTTAAATTGATGTGGCGGAGTGTTAATATGTTGCATCAACCAAAAAATGGCATGGCTAAGTTAATTTTACAAGAGAACTTAAACTACCTGATAATGATGCTACAATTAAAATTAAGAAACTAAAAGTGTAGTTGAGCTAATCATAAACGTAAAAACTCTTGTCCAGGCTAAGTAGAGTTCAGTTTAAGTCATAAATTGTCAATGACCACTATAAATTTCTGGTTTACTATTTTTTTTTTTTTTGAATTCTGGTTTATTATTGTTCAAAGCAGTATAATAATAATATTGTTTACCTGTTAGAAACCATTCTGGTTGCAGCTTGGGAGGTGGCTGAAAAGGTTTGTTTTTCAGCAGCTTCAGCTGCTTCAAAAACTCTATCTGCAGCATTAAATAGAGATCAAGTTGATGCTGCTTGTTTAAAAGAAAGAGATTAGGTGGCAGTGCTTATGCAAGTAACCAGTATAAGAATAAGATTGGTATATTGGTTCTTTAAGATTAAATAATATATGCATTCACAGTTTTAGTTTTATTTTATATTGTCATCCAATCATAAATTAATATATATATATATATATGGTATGTTGAATAATTATCTTATGAGTCATACTTACCATGATTTCTGATTAATTAATAATATAATTTTTTTAAAACTAACAGTTACAAATTAAACTTGTGTTTTTTAATGTATGATAATTTCATAATGAAGACCATGCTAGCCTTATAAGTAGTATTTTAGACTTGGGTTGTTACTTACTGACTGCATCAAGGGAAGCCAACAGCACCTCTCCAGGGAGCATCTTTAGGAATGCCTGTCCTGGTTGGGATTTCAGCACAGGAGCCATCATTGATCCACTCATTATTCCAACACCATCAAGCAAAGATTTGGTTAACTTTTCTGTCATATTTGTCAGCTTTCTCACTCTAGATTTCAAACATGAAAAATAATCTCAATCAGTTTATAGTTGTATATATCCTCTTAAAATTATGGAGATGAAAAATTCATGGATAACACTATTATCCTTAACATTAATTCATGATCTGTAGAGTATACTCCATCACATCACATGTTCAGTATGTATTATGGTATGTGTGGTTATGTACAGAGTGAATTGTTAAATACCGTTTGAGGTTTTCGTTCGTTGCATTATTCTTTGTGGCATCACTCCTGTGGTTCATACTTTCTGTGACCACGCTACCATTGTTCTTTTCTGCAGCAGTATTTAGGATCGTTTCCCCTCCTTTTTGGACCTGATTTTCAGAACAAGTTTATGATGAAAAGCATAATGATTTATAGTGTGTTTGAATTAGTTTCATAGTAAAATAGTTAATTAATTTTTCATGATGAAAGTAAAGTAGCAAGTAGTTCCTTTTACTTTTTCATGCCATCACCTTGATTTTGTGGGGTTGAATTGATTCTTATGTGTTAATCAATGTTTCCTAGTTTATTTATTTTTTTATTCATGGGATAGGAATCAAAGATTTTTATGAGATTTATAATAATTCATATATTTTATTCAATCAATTGAATTATACAGGTTGGTAAAGTGTAACCTATGATTGTTGAGTGAAAATCTTATACTATTTTTCTTTTCCATAATCCCAGACCTAGCTATCAAGAAGCGAGCGCCCAAGCCCATATAAATCTACATGAGAATCTCATATTTCCAATGTATCATACTTTGGAATTTGACCTTGACTCAACATTATCCATGTTTCAATCTCACGCAATTTTCCTAGCATCAAGAAATTACAAGATGTCATATAATAGGAACTTGGAAGTAAATTGTCAAAAGGGCAACCTAGTGCATTAGTTCCCATCTAGTGGGGTTTGGGGAGAGACTATCATAATACAACACCAAGGATCGCTCTAACAAGAAGTAAACATTAAAACTTGGATTCACGTTATATTATTTTAAGTAGCATTAAAACATCAACTAAGATGAAATGTTCACATGTTTCATCCCAAGATGAATTAATTCTAAATTTTAAATTGAGATATCAAAATTGGTCCTTGTGAGTGTTTTTGGTTTCATGCATCATAATTGATTTTGCGGCCTGTTAAACGTGATTTTAGTAAGAAAACATATGTTCGGTTATTATTAGGTAAAGTTGACTTTTGCCTTTGAATCTCAATTTGACTAAAAGTGATAAAAAAAAAACGTAGCATTTAGTTAAAAAAAATTACAGTAAGTTTTACATCAAATTTAGTTTTTACGGTAAACATATTCAAATAAATCACTTAATTTCAAAATTAACTTTACAAAATTTATCTCATTCAAAATCCATAATATTTAGACACTTCATAATTTTAAACATCTCATCAACATCTTTCACTTTTCACTCATTCTTTTTATCACATCATATCACTTATCATATCTATATTTTTCTTACTTTTCTCTCCTTCTCATCACTAGGTGTATAATAATTTTTTAGTGTCAAAACATATTTATCCAAAAAAAACAACAGTAAAGTGTTGTTATTTAACAGAGAAACTAAACCTGGTTGGTGTAAGCATTGCTGCACATGAAGATACCCTTAACAATCTGGCCAGTCCCTCCTGCAATTGCCCTAGCCAGAAAATGATTGTAATCTTCAACCCTTGGAGCAAACTTCTCCCAATTAAGATCACTCTTCTTATTCCTTTCCAAACCAGAAAAGCAAGATTGATCCTTCAGAAAAGAATCTAACATCCCCATGTTCCCATAGCACTGTTCTGGAAAGGTGACACCATAGCTTAGAGGCTCACCACCATCTTTTACAGGCAGAGAGAACAGGTAGTGAAGAGCATCCACCTTCACCACTGGCTCATCTTTCGTTAGAGGCCACTGAACACTGTTTCCAACTTTTATGGTGGTTGCTAGTGGCACGTTCTTGTCCATGATCTTCATGATTGTGAAGTGACCTTGTGCCAGTTCTATGGCTTCGCCTTCGTCCATCAGATGAACTTTGCATCCTGGAATCTGCAGCACTACTTCTTGTTTGAGAGTTTTGGGTTTTTGGAACTCTGCATGATGATGATGATGATGATGATGATTGGAGTTTTCCAACGGTGGTTCAGCCTTGGAGCTATTGCAACCCATCTCTGTTTCTGTTCTGTTTTTGCCCTGTTCTTTCTTGGGACTGCTTGGGATGTTAATGGAGATAAATTATTCAGGATATGGATTTGGTTTTATGGTTTATAAATGTCTACAACTACACTTTGCTATTGAACTAAAAAATGAAAAGTAATTTAAGATAAATATTAGAATTTGATTAGAATGGATTCACGTTGTAACATGATAATATTGATGAATTTTATAACTATTTTTTATGTTTATCACGTGTATTTTTCATATAAGACAAGTTTGCATTGACACAAAAATATTATTATGAACAATAAAATTTAATGTTTAAGATTTAAATATTATTAATTAAATTAGAACAATCTCATGTCATGATAGTATTATAATATCTACTGTAAAAATTATATTAAGATGAGTTTTAATTTATTGAAGTATAAAATCTTTTTTGACAGTGTATGAAATAATGGGAAACGTCATTATTTATTCATTATCTTGAAGATACATGTTAGTGAGACCCTTGTGTTCATAGCTTTATTCTGTTCATTGTTATTGGTGAGTAATGTGGAATATGGTGTTATGATAGGGAATGTGACTTCGGGTGGAAATGGAATATGTAAGAAGACAAAAAAAGGGGATAGCTTGTTGGACAATCTGCAATAGCATCACAACTTGCTGTGACACAAAATACCTTACTATAACATGCATTATTCTTTCCCTTATCTATCTTCTGATATTCTTTTATTCTTCTGTTGTTTTAGTAGGAAGTTAGGTCTCTTTAACACTATCTTGGAATGAGTGGAATTAGATTTAAATTTTTAAAAAAGTAAAATCTTGGATTATAGCCTTTTGATCAAATAAAATTGTAATTGAGAAAAGAGACTTTGTCAACTAGATTTTTTTTTATAGATTAATCATTAACAAAATTATTAAATACATAGCATATAAAAGGATAATTTGCTTAAATTTATTTGTTAAAATAAGTATTTATTTTAATAAAATAAATAATTTTCTATTTTATTAATGTGTTTGTCTAAGATATTTTTACTTTAAAAAAATTATTTATTTTAATAAGCAAATCTTATTTGCTTCTTTAAAAAATACTTATTTTAAATTATTATTTTTAAAAAATTAAACAAAGTGACCCAAAATATGATTAGAAAAAGCTTAGTTTTGAGCCTGGAATTATGTCATGGCCTTTTTCCTTATTAAAGGTGTGCATGAAATGCATGCTTTTTATAAGATCAGAAGTGACACCTCCCTCGGCATGTTTCGTCCTAGTTCCTGTTACGCTTGGTCTTTTTTATTCTTTCTACCTTCCTTCATTGTTGCATAATGCATATGATTTTGTTTTCCTGAAGAATACCTTTCTTTTGGGTGCATTTCTGAAGAATACTTTACTTTAAATGTAGGAAAATATATTAACCATTATTCTTTATGAAAAATTCTATTTAAAAAAAAAAACTAAGGTTGAAATTGTATTAGATAGGGTGGATGTTTCTTTTATTCTAAAACTAGGCATCAATTCATTTTGGTATTTATTAGATAAGGCTTTTGGTCTCCAAGAAATTGTTTGTTACCCAAATCCGGAAGATGTAAAAGATAATTATGTACTTTCTTTTTTAATCTAACGAGTTAGACTTTTGCATTGAATATATTATTTTAAAATTCCAAAACCTAAGTGAATTGGAGAAGAACAAAAAAATAAATGAGTACAGTGGATTTTTATTTAGTTGTTTTTAGTTTAAAGATTATTTTTTTATGGAAAAACTGAGAATAATGCAATAGAAAATTTTAACTAAACTAATTCAAAAACATTTAAAATTTGAAAAATCAGAATTCACTGTTTTACAATGTAATTGTATAACTAAGAAAACTTGGGATGTTATGATATGGTTGACATAGTCATGCACCTTAAACATGGGAGCAGGAATTCGATCCCCAAGATCTTGTATATGGAATATTGTTCCGTTAGAAGAAATAAGTTCTTTAACTAAATTCTAATATCTCAGAAGATTAGTCTCTAGTTTTTTTGCTAAAGGATACCTTAAATCAAAATAAAACCTTAATATACTTATTTGACGTCTACCATGTAACTAAAAAGATATTTCCTCTGTTTTTATCTGTTAATTAACGTTTTTCATGCATAATTTAAGAAATTTAATTAATGTGTCACAATTATTTTTAAATTTATTAAAATACCATTAATTTATTTCATATAATCTTCTCATAATTATTTCTTTTCTAGTTTTTTTAATTAGAAAATTAGTGATTAATATTATCTTTTTTTCAAGATAATGACTTAATTAAAAAATATAATTTTTAAAATAAAAAGATGAATAGTTTTTTCCATATAAGAATTAAAAAGAAAAGGAAAGGAGTAATGTTTTTCTTCTTCTTTTGGGTAAGTTAAAGGAAGGGAAAGGAATACTGTATTATTGTATATATCTAGAAGTGTTTAGGTAATGTTTGTTTTATGGATTATTTATTTAATTTTGAGAATATTTTTTCTGAAAATATTACATGAGAATAATAAATTTTACTAAAATAAATGGGTTGTATATGCAAAAATAATTAATTTAGTATTTCATAATAAACGTGAGAATAAATTTTTTCAATCTCATGACTTTGAAAATATGAAAAATAATCCGTGAAACAAAGGATTATAAGAAATATTGTTAAAATGGGCCGCTGAGGAGCAAACTTTGGGCCACAGAAAGAAGGGATTTTCTTCCTGCACCGTTAATACTTATTCTAGACCTAATATTTTGAATGAAAAACCAATTTTACCCCTGATTTATTTAACTTAGATTTGAACTATGGATTGAGAATCCGTCCCTTCACCATTCAGGCTGTTTTCATTCTCCTCTCAAATTCTCTCATCTTCTTTTCTTCAATTCGCAGTTCGTCTTCATCAAGTAGTGTGTGGTCGTAGTTGGTATCTGCCGTCATTCCAAAATCACTATCGTGAGTTCTGCTTTCTCTATGTTTTTTTTTCTCTATTGAATATATGGATTAGAAATCCGTATGAACCATACGGATTAACAATCCTTATAAATCATATGGTTTGACAATCCGTATAGAGTAAATGAAGGCAAAAAAAACTTATCAGTGACGATGCAACGCGACTCATGGCGACAGAGGAGAGGAAACCCATGGAGGACGACAAGGAACTGTTGGAGAAAAAACTAGGGAGGAGCCACGGGCAGCAAACACACACCATGAATAATACCAACATCAGCTTCGCGGAGGAGAAGGAGGAGACCAACGAATGTGCCAAAAATTCCAAATGAAAAGTGTCTTACAGATTATTAATCTGTAGGCTATATGAAGAAAAGAGAAAAGAAATGGACAGAGAAAAATATATTAGGTATAAAAGAAATTTGTTGGGTGTAAGAAGAATAAGCCCAGAAAGAAAACAATCCCAGCCCAATCCAGCCATCGCATTCAGGCCGAATTAGCCCAAATCCTCTTCTGGCCTGTGTTTCTGGCCCAACATTGCTATTTCTCTCTCTCTCTCTCTCTCTCTTTCTGTGTGCGAAAGTGTTCCTTTATTGTCTTCACGCGCAGCTCATTCATCTTTGGTGAGTGGCGACATAAATAAGCATTTGCCTACGTTGTTCGTGTTGGATGCTTCCCACCTCTCATTGGTAAGTTTAGATTGTATCATGATTCTGTTCTCTCTCTCCAAAAGTGCTTGTAACTTTTTATGAGCAGGAACAGTGCTCAATATGTTTGCATTAACGCATACCCTTTTCTTGTATTCGCCGTTTCAGATTGGATTAAGCGCCAAAGTTTCCGAATTTGCATAATGGTATTGCTAGTTGGGCTTACATTGCTTTTGGGTCTCTTCCTCGCTGTTCTTCTATTCAACCCACGACACCGCAAATCTGGTTATGTTCATTTTGATGTGATCTATGTTTTTTGTTTTTTTGTTTTTTTTTTTTAAATTTGGGTATGCATAATATACTGTGTGTATTTACGTTAGTTCTTTGCATCATTCTCAGGGCATAAGGCAAAAGCTCAAGCCAGTTTAAACGTTGATAAGGTATCCAGTTATTGTAGCTTAGTGCTTTTTCTAGCATTTGTTCTTCCCTTTTTTTTTAGCTGTGAATTCTGCTGCTTTTACTATAGGTTATAAAATAGAATCATTACCAGTGAAATCTATTTCTGACTTTGTTTGAATACAATGTGGATCTTGGTGAAACTGAGAATATATGTAATGTCTTGTTTCAGTTGTTTAAGCAATTGGTGAGGTGGGTTTCTTAGGATTTGGTGTCATTTGAGTGTTTTGCTCAATGCTCATACCCCAAAAGAATGAAAACTTGTGTTAATGATCAAGAATGCTTGCAAAATATTTGTTAAAAGTTAAAATTCTCTTTTCAACTTATAGAAGGTGGGTCCTACACGGGATTTCACCCAATAATAAGAGTGTTGAAAAGAGTTTGTCAATGAGAATGTTGCTTGAGTTCCTCCTAAATGATGTGGCTTTATCTTTTTTGTGGAAGACTTATTTCTTATTTGAGTTGAGCACAATCTAAAAGCAAAGGCGTGACATATAGGAAATAGGAGGCCTTTTATCATTGTCTGATTCTGAGTAAAGATCAGAGTTTTACCATTTTTTGCTTCAGGGTTGAAATTTTGAAATTCAGGGAGGCCCACAAAAGGGGAATTAACTTTGGGGAGGCTATTCTTCAGAACCTTGCTTATTGAGTGGAATCACCATCTATCCAGCTTGCACTTTGACTAATGAAAGATAGGACTAATTTAGCATTTAAAAAGACGAGTACCATTTTTATGATTTTATCATATTATAGGAGCTAGGTTAGTAAGATGGAAATAAACTTACCTTGAACTACAGGTCAAATGTTGGTCATGGTGAACTAATTTGATTGGACTGGAAGTAAATCTATCTATAGTGGGAGCTAATAATAGCCAGTGGACAAAATTGGGAGGGTTGATTCAAACATAAAATTGTGTGTTCTTTAGTGATAAATTTTATCTAACTGTTATCATTCATTATCTACTATATTTTGCTTGTAGGCATCAAAATCCTACAGTAAAACAGAAGTTTCGTTGCATAACAAGAGAACAGACTGTTGGATAATCATCAAGAACAAGGTATGAGCTTTTTATTTGTGTTGCATATTAAGCACCTTACAAATGTGCTACTCCTTTGGTTTAAAACCAAATAATATTTCTATATCAAATCTTCTGATCACCATTCAATCCTATCTATGCTACATTATTTGTTTTTGGTACAATAGTGGCAATTAAATTTGAACCTATAACCTCATGCAAAGTATGCAAGCTATCAGTTCATCATTAGCCTGATGCTAGTGGCTTGACTACATCAGTTGCTCATGGTATGATTTGACATTTTTACCACTGTAAGTGATACACAGTTTACATTTCTTGCGGTTTCATCCACTGTAGGTATATGATGTTACCTCATATGTGGAAGAACATCCAGGTGGTGATTCCATTCTTGTACATGCAGGAGATGATTCAACTGAAGGGTTTTTTGGGTATGCATTCATTCCTATTTGCCCATTGCTGATTGCTTATCTCTACTGAAGATGTTTGTCTGAATTTACCTGTATTATATATTTTTTTCTTAATAAAAAAATTTCTCAAATTTGCCAATAAAATATTTCTGACTTCCTTCTTGATATGTACCTGGATTAATCATGTTCCCACTGTTCTCATAGATTACCTACTTAGACTTGGCCAACAAAGGTTTGAGTAGAAGTTCCATGAGTATTTTTCTCACGAACCGCTGATATTACTCCCTCTAAGGTTTGGGGGGAACTAGAAAGAAACAGGAGAAGCACAAGGTTTCCGCCATTGCCACAAATGCTTTTGTATAAACGTTAGGTCTATATTATGTATGTCATGACCCAACTATTTTAAAGCTTAAGCTGCTAGTTAGGTTAAAGCTGATTTGTTTTAATGTTTTTTTTTTTGCTCAGCAAAAATAGATAATATATTAATTGAGTACCAGAGGTACTAGATTTACAAGTATTGCATTATAAGACCACAGGCCAATGGTTCCATTATCGGACTAATGTAGTCCTGATAGAAACCAAAGCCTAGATTACAAGTGACCTGTATTTTGCAACTATGCCCTGTACTGTCAACAACTAATACACAAATCCTGATCTAAGATTGCTGGACCAGTGATTGTAGCTGATTGTAGCTGATTTGTTTTAATGTGTATTCAATATTGAATACAATATAGCTTTTCCTTCCTAGTTCATCACATTACCTTCATAGACTCTGATGAAGGTATCTGGCCATACATTAGATATTGGTTTTCACTGGATAATAAATTAATAATGCCATGCTATATGGATATGACTACAACCATGAACTAAGCATCATTTGAGTGTTACAGTTCCTCCTTCAGATTATGTATCAAATTCAACAGTAACAGGTCCTCCTTATCCAAAACAAGTATTTCACATGATTTTATCTTTCACATGCTCTATCAACCTAGCTCATAAAAGGCTTCTGACATGTTGTGGTCAGTTTGCTGCTATCAGTTGTATTCCCTATCAAAATTTAGTTTGTTTTTCCTATGACATAGATGCAATATGGTACATAATTTAGTCATATGTCAGTTTTAGAACTAGCCAACTTGGAAATAGTGAGGATTGAGAAACTCCTTTTTTTAACAAAGCTCTATCCCCTGATTGATCATTTCTCTATTTGTATTTGGTTTTCTGTACTTGTTTTAAGTGGTAAAATCCATAAATTTTTCTTCTTTATCTTCTTCTCCTCTACCTCATCTGTCACTTTTTACATTTGCTTTGCAGACCACAGCATGCAACTCGAGTCTTTGACATGATTGAAGACTTCTACATTGGAGATTTGGAGCAATAGCTTAGTCAGTTACTCCAGGAATGTATTGTTCAAGAGATGTATGATTTGAGAATTTCAACATTCTGCTGCTGGTTATCTCCCCAATTTTCACTTCTTGTGCATGGTTTTGATATATATTTGTGCATGAAATCATTTGTGCTCTCTTGTGGATGTGTGCAGAAATAGTAAAACAAATGAGGTTCCAGTCTTCATTTCATCTTCCAACCACCATTATTATCCTAGCTTTTTGTCTCTAGCAATTCCCTTTTGGTTGATTTGCTTTATCCTTAATTTATTAATATAATCTGCCCTAATTTTAAAAGGGGGTGTTGTTTAGGGAAAAGCTACAATATTATATTGTGTGTGATGGAGAAATGGAATTAAAAAATTGAATGTGAATCGCCAAACTGTATATGCGTTTAGCAATTCTTGGTTGTTGTACATAAATTACAAAAGTGAATTGTTACAATTACAAAATCAGCTCCAAGGAGCCATAAATCATATGGGATTGAATGGGTAATTAAAAAGTACATGTATATGGAACAATCAATAATGAATCACTAAACAATCAATAAGACCAATTAATCTACCAACAGCCTTGCTTCCAAAGGAACCATTGTGCCTCAAAATTTGGGGGCAGAGACATAAGACAAAATGGACAGAAACTATGTATGCTGAATGAAGCTATTTCCTGGTTACTCAGATTTCTTAGGTTGACGCCATTGGAACAAACGTTTGGACAAAGAACTAAGGAATGAGCCCTTGGTAGGCATCCCTTTCTTTCCATACAAATGTTTTCCTCCCAAGTCAGTGAAAACTGGAGCCACATCCTGCCTTCTTGGTATTCTATGTATCTGAATAATATGCAATGAACCAAAAAAAAAAAAACAAAATGGTTAAGAAAAAGGAATGCATGGTTTCAACCTTTCATTTTCAATTGCTACTAACGAAATGCTGATAATACACTTTTTTAACATTCTTCATTATTAGTTGAAATTTATTAGAAATCGTGAAAAATTATAGATCTCACCTCTGATTTAATAAGTTTTACTCATAATTTTATAATTTTCAATATGTTGCTAATACTTTTCTTGTTACTATATGTACATTTCGACAGCATATACGGTAGCAGTTGGAATGAAAGATTGGAGTAGTAATTTCGACTTCTAGAGTCAACTTGTAAAGTCAAGCTAAGGTTGACATAAAACCTTGACTTACCTTGTTGATTTTTCCATCTTTCAAATGGTATATAATGCCAGACCAATTGATAGACTGAGTAAAATGAGAACGAATTGCAGATATAGGGTATAAAAAGTTGCCCACCAGCATTGCAACGAATACCTGTTCAAAAGAAAATAAAACTTAAAAATAAATCAAATCTTACCTTATCAACTAGTATTTCGCTTCCTGTGACATCATATTAACTCAAAGATTCACAAATTATAATTCGTTTCCCACAAATTCTTGCATCACTTTATTTCATTGCAATGCCATGTTGAAATGTGTTTAAGACATCTAGGATAGCATCACTCAACCATCCACGTATAAAGGAGGGTTGGTGAAACACTTTTTTGGTTTAAGTACTTGGAGAAATACTTACTTTAAACCAATTATAAGAAGCCAGAGAAAGTCGAGGTGCCTCTGGGGACAATATGTTGCAAAGTAGAACTTCTATCCTTGTCAAGTTCCACATTGAGAAAAGTGAAATAAGAGTGCATGTGGCTAGGATCCACACCATTGTTAAACCTGAGAAAAGGCAAATCTTATTAAAGCTTAGTAAGATAGCTCATCCAAAAAATGAGTTTCTTCCATTTTTATTTTCCTTTTCACAAACCTTGACTATTCTTCATGAATCATGACATGAATGCATACATAAATTTTAGTAGGGGAAATGCAACACCAGATAGTAAACTAACATAGCCCATACCTGATTTCTTTCTTTCTCTTAATTTAGTACCCCACAGGGGAGAGTAGGAAAGAAAATGACAGCATTAGTAATAAACTTAAATGAAGCACCTATATAATTGTGGTTATAAATTCTATGCAAGTGCATGCTATTCTGCAACAAAGCATAAGAGACCCATCACAAGAGTTTCCTAACACTTCAAATATTGAACAGTATCCCTCATTCTGTGTTAGCATCCTGCCAATTTTTTTATGCATGAATCAACACTAACAACCTACCTACAAAGGGAAAGTAGTGTTCTCACCTCCAGAAGAGTAATCCATTTCTTCAAGTGAGTACTCCCTAGCGCGAAATCTTAGTGCTGCGGCAACATGAATCACTGCCATGCAGTATGGTGCAACAAATCCCCATGAAAAATAACAGTGAACAGCAAATAATGCACGGTTCATTACTTGATTAACTTTGGTTACATATGACTCCAAAACAAATGTTTGTTTCCTCAAATAATTCCAGTACCTGCACGTGTTTGAATAATTAATGGAAAATATATGGTGAAACTTTAATTTCGGGTGAGCAATAATCACAAACCTTCCAAAATTAAGATCACTTGCAAGGGGATGAGGAAAGACGGCAACCGCAGGAGAACTAATGAGCTTTTTGTGAGCCCCTGAATGTGACAGTATCATGGCAATAGAAAACATAATAAAGAGGAATGAACGACCAAGAAAAAACATTGAATATATATTGCAAAAAGACTAAGTCTATGCTAGTTGAATGCTGGCAAAGCTGTTGCATCATTGATTTTCAAAGTGTGAATTTAAAAGATTGATGAGTATCAGATATACCAGCTATGGCTGCAAGAGTCATATCATCAGAATATCCACCATCTCGAAGTCCCGAGACTACACCACAATTATCTTGCCTGAAGTCTTCAGAATGCATCTGGAGAAAAACTAAACAGTTAGACTATAACTATTTCTATGCACTAATGAAAAATAAAGGTAGAAGCTACTTGCCATCATGCACCCTCCCCACAAAAAGAATGTTTGTCCACCAGTGGCAAAGCCCATTGAACAAGGCTGTAGAACAAAATAAAAATAGGAATAAGTGAATTAAGTACAATCAGAATATTGATATATTATCAAAAACCCTTAATAGAAGTCATCAGATCCATCGCTAACACTATAACACATTAGAAATTTGCAATCATGCAGCTAACTCCAAGCAAAGAGATGAGATATCTAACAAATATCAAGACCAAAGTCAAAATTCAATTAGCTAAGCTTCATTTATGGTGATCCAGTGACTAACAAGTATGAGACAGGTGGAAAATAGAAGAAAACACAACGTTATGGGAACCCAGACATTTGCTGCAGATATTAGACGTATAAATCCAAAGGTTTTTGTGTACCATATGGTATTCATAGATGCAGTAACTCCCTAGACTTCCAGATGGCAAATCAAGAGGGTATCCGGTTTGAATAAATATCTGTTAAGCATCATAACAGTTGAAAGAGTGTAACCAAATGGTTTTAGGCAAGTGGAACTATAAATATTTCAATTAAACACCTAAAGAAAACAACCACAAGGAACAAATTCTTTTAAGCTATACCTTAGGATTCTTTTCCATTTCACGAACGAGTGCTCCAATTGATCCAGGATGTAGCCTAACATCATCATCTAAAAATAATACATACTTGCTATCTTTATGCATTGCCTCCACTCCAACCTGCCCAGGTGCCAATACTACGTAATACTAGTGTAGTTGGTAAAATGCATCAAGCAAGGACAACCTAACAAATCAACAGGAATGAAATTGCCCAGACATCCTATATCAATAAGTAAATGTTGGTCCTTCATAGATGTATTTGCCTAGCAAGGGTTATATAGTTTATATGCTTTTCAGCAACTAGTCAATTAAACAGCTAAGATGAATCAGCAAGTGTCATAATGAAAATATGTTTCAAATATAGTATGGCCCTACTTTGCATTTGAAAATACTAGGGCAAAGTATAAGAATAAAATCATACCAATTGATTGTGAATTTTTTGACTACAAGTTGTTGATAAACCAGCTATTATAATCCTAGCTTTAACAGAATCCTGCATGCATTAAACAGACATCTAAGTAAGATGCAGAAAATATCAATTTGTCAGAAAAGACCGAAAACTGTTCTGCAATAGAGTATTGCAAAGGCACCAAAACAATAGAATCAAATCTTAATATGAATTTCACATGTACCTCTAATTCTGTTATTAGTTTTGCTACAGCATGGTATGCAGGATCCTCTGTACTTTCAACTACTAAAAGATATTCTTGAGGGCCACCATAAAGCGATGTTAACTGCATTTGTAAAACAACAGGATCATGATAACCAAATATTTCCTTTCAAAAGGAGAAGCTCAAACCTGGAAATGATCATTAAGAAAAAAGTACTTCATTATGTCAAGAAGTTGCAGTGGTATGTGTCATATACCTGAGTCTTCCAGTTATGGAGATTGTGTTCTCCAAATCCTTTTAGGGGCATAATTACTGTTACACTTGGAAGATCAGCCTGATTGGAGTGCTCAAGTTCACTAATATCATGACAAAGGAATGCAAAGTTATTGCCATTCCGCATACTCTTCTTTATTCTATTTATTTCTCGGTTCCTGTAAGGCAAAAACAAAGTGCTCTAAATTTCTTGTCAACAAAATGATAAATGAGTTTCCTAACTCTGTTTGACATCTATGAGTACCTGACAAATGCAGCACAAGCCCACCCAAAAGCAAGGATTAGGTTTATTATACATCCCTGCATATCGAAACCTCAAATCAGGTTTGTATGACGCAGTAGTAGCATGATAGATTTTCTCTTAAACAAAAGGAGGAATACAAACTATAAAACAGTATTTTTGAAGGAAAAGTATGTCAATAATTATATTGCGATGATACAAACAAAAGGCAAGGCAAGGCATCAATGGAAGATGGTCCAATGAAAAGGAGAAAAGGAAGATAAAAGATAACTTTGAGATAACCATAAAAAAGACTTCGATCTATAAATTTCTATTGAAAATTCGGTTTTTGATGGTCCTTTCCACATTTCATGCTATAACTGAATACTAAACTGCGTACTCTTATTTTGTAATGTTTGAGAAACTCAGATGCTTGTATTATACACCTGTAATCAGTGTCGACTGGGACAACAATGCAAACTAAGAAGTACTGCATTGCCATTTTGTTTGGTTGCTAGCTTGATGCTTATAAAGTTAAACCACCTTACCAATATGTTTGATAACCAAAAACAATAAAATGACATAATCTCATGGAAGCTGTCTTTATTCTCTAACTTCATACCTCAGCAAGAACAACCAAGCCATTTTATTAAACATATTTCCATAAGCTAGAACATTAAAATGTACGTCAACCCCTCATTTTTCAAACAAGAAGTTGAACAGTCAATATAATTTTCTGTTGGTTTCCCACGTGTTCTTCCCTGTCAATCTATAATTTCTTTTGGTTTCCCAAAGGTAACCTCATTGAGAGGCAATTTTGTTTGGAGCATTGTCGAATACTAAATGTGGACACTTCTCCCAATCGAAATTCATGTCAATCTCTATAATGTTTCTTTAATTACAACACACTCATGTTTTGACAAAATAACATGTAATTGTCAAAACATAATAATTTTCCTATTGTAACCATATTCAACCATTTTTACACCAATTGGCAAATAGATAATGAAGAGCAACAAGTCCACATTGGATCTCAAAGTCCAAAGTATCATCTACTATTATAGTTCATGTAGAATTCTTGCTATTATGAACGAAAATGAACGTCGATACAAACACACCCTATGATTAGTTATCCACCTGAGTTTTAAATAATCCTGTATCAGTTGTTCCATACATAGTCTTCCTAGAATGAATTTCTCTACTATTTCCAAGGCAAAAATAAATAAATAAACACACACAACTGATCATATGATAGGAGGCAAAAGGAAACCTGCGCCTGAACGAAAATGGCAAAAGGAGAGCAGAAGTCAGTGCTGAGACGGAAGAGGGAGAAATCGAGAGAGTCTAAGGAAGCCATTGTTGTGACCCTTTTTCTCTGTTGTCTCAAGTTTTTCTTTGTTCCTTAATTTTTAAACTCTCCGATTCTTGCAACACAAACACATGGATTTATCTATAAGCATGTTTCTATCTCTACGTATAATTTGCATCACACCACAAAATTAAACACACACAACGCCACCACTCTTTCTTTTTTAATACAACACCATCACCACTCTTTCGTTTTTTTCCCTCTCTCTCTCTCTTCTTTATACTATATCTGTCTTTGATCATGAGATTGCATTAAAACACAAGCTTAAAATAGACAAGAGGGGGAGTAACCGTTGGATTGGTGGTTATTAATAAGTACGAGGGACACACCAAAACAACGGCTTCATGCATGCAGATTTTTTCATCCATTATATATAAGATGCTTCTGAATCTTTTCTTTATCTGTAGCTTTTGAATTATAGCTAGCTTTTTCAAATTCTTTTCTTTTATTGGCCAAAGTACGTACAAACTAAAAGGGGGTTGATAGGGTAGAAATTTTTAATTTTCTGAAAATCTTAAGTTAGAGAATTCTAGGTAACGCTTAATTTGTGTTTTTATATTTTTTTTCGTCTTTTATTTTCATTTTTTGAAAATAATTTTTATTTTTAAATTTTCAAAATATGTATCAAAAAGAAAATATTTTAAAGTGTTATTATATTTTCACTTTCTTACAAAAGACTAAAAGTATTGATTTATTATTTTCAATTTTGAACTTTTTTAAAAAAATATTTTCTAAATTTTAAACAAAATGTATTTTTACTTCTGTTTTCTTAAAAAAATGAAAACATAATCAAACCAAGCGCCACTTAGTTTTCCAGGTTTGATATTTATCTTTAAAAAATAGCATTCTTTGTTTATCGAGAACTTTTTAAATTAATTTTCTGCAAAAACTTTTCATTGAGAAAAGTGGAAATCTCATTTTCCTAAGTTTAATTTTTTTACTACATAAAATATCATGTTATTCTATGAAAAATAATTAAAATATCAAGTAATTTTTATAAAATCTATCTAAATACTTATAATGATCAACCTATTAGATTTTGTTTATATTTGATGGAACTAGTTAATAAGGTAAATCTTATAAGTTATTCTTAAAGTTTCAATTTAATTTATGGTCAAAAGTTAGTTTAAGGGGCAAAGTTTATCTCTTATTTATATATTTTAAATTTTATTTTTAATCGATATGAAATTTAGATTTTTTTTCCATCATTTATGAACTCCAACGAGCCTATGAAGCTTGGCAGATTTGTTGCTTGGCGTGCTCCGGGAGAATGAATAAGGATTGATGGTAAGAGATTGACCATGTTAAACATTGTTTTTCATGACGTGGAAATATAATGCAGGTCTTATAATATAATTCGACAACAGTACTTAACGCACTGTATGAAGATTATAAATATAAATCAAATTATAATTAAACTCTAAATCCATAAATTGTACTTGAAGGAATAAAAATCTTTATGCATTAAAAAAAATAATATGCCTAAAGCACGGTCAAAAAATGATTTCATGGTAAGAAAAAAATGAAATAAAAGTAAAATATTTAAAGATGGGACCAAAATTATAAATTTTTAAAAATTAAATGATGAAGGATTTGTTTGTTATCTATTATTTTGTGCATTGTTTTTTTTATAATGAATCACACAAGAGAATATCAAATTCACTACTATATCCTTTTTATTATTGTTGTTGAATAATACATAATATATATATATATATATATCATAAATATTATATTATAATATTTTTATATTGTATCCATTTATGATTTAACAACGGTAAAACAAAAGTTTTTTATATAATAAAAGCTCTACATTTGTTATGTTTGTAACCGTATCAAAATCTTCAGAAAAAAAAATTGTGATAAGACCGGTTTTCAAAGTTAAATAAACGAGTAGAGAGAGGAAAATAGTGAGGATTTTTGTCTTTTATATTTGGAACAAAAGATTTTAAGCTTTTATTCGGTACTGTCACACTTTTTTTGTGTTGTTCCTTAAATTTTTTAAAATTAAATGTAAGAAAAAGTAATTTAGTAATATTATTTTGTCCCTTAAATGTATGCATATCAAACGAATGTCTCTTTCAAAATAGGAAAATCAAAAGATAAATTTTATTTTTAAAAACCAAGACTAAGTTAGGAGAGAAGACGATAAAAGAGATAAATTTTGTTTAAGCCTAATTAGGAGAGAAAAGACATAAAAAGAAATATTTTTAAAAAATGAAAAAGAATTAAATTAGCTTTTAAATTCCAGAGAAAAATAATAATTTCTAAACAATACACATGTACATGTTAACTAAACTTTATTTTTGGAGGAAAGCCAAGGTGCATTCTGACCACTTAAAATCTTAAATACATCTTAGCAGCAACAAAAATATGGACCATCTTCCTTCATAGAAGTAAACCTAATTGTATAAATTGTAAGGTCACTACAAATAATTTTACTTATCATGTCTACAAGGCATGCAGATGCATAAAATATTGTACGAACCATCATTAAGACCAGTAAAACTCTAGCTACAATTATATATATCATCAGTAAATTAAGCGCCTTCTAAAAATGCTGCTTCAATATATAAATTGAACAATTTCTCAAACAATAGACTGGATAATACAACAATGTTTCCGATCATACATAAATTATAGTTGCACAGATGCAAAATCGCAACTTATTAAAAGTTGTTGAATTACACATCATCTTCGGAAGATACAGAAGAAACCCGATCCCTAATCATGGGAAATTTATCAGGTAATTTATACAATGGATCATCACTTGTAGAAGTAGACCCTTCAAATGCAAGGCCTAGTGTGTATCCTAAAGCTCTAGCTACTGGAACTGCCACTGCATTCCCAACTTGAATGTACCTGAAAACAAATATCAAATTCAAATCAAGGAGACATCCCAAAAACACAAGCAGCTAAAGTGCAAAGAGCCAAAGACATAAACAAAAGTTACCTTTCTTTGACCGGCCCACACAACTTGTAGAAATCTGGAAAACCTTGGAGTCTTGCATTTTCACGAATCGTCAACACTCTGTCTTGTTCAGGGTGTAAAATTGCCTAAAAACAATATTTAGCAGGCTACGTAAAATGACCATTCAAAAGTGCAAATACATGATAAAACAAATTAAACTTTCGTATGTTCTAAGATTCACTTTTGAATTTGAGCAAGCCTAAAAATCATCATTTAAAAAGTAATTCTTAAATCACTTTAACTTTAACAAATCATAAATTGATTGATTTTTCCATCCTTCAACAACAAAAATAATTGATTGGTTTGGATATGCATGTTAAAAAGTGTATCCAAACACATGAACATGTATAAACACATTTTAACATACATATCCAATCAAAGTAACTTTAACCACCAATGTAAGTTCTTTTTCCAATTAAGTTGTTTTGTTCAAATGGGTCCTAGAAGAAATTGTTAAGAAATTATAATTTTTTACATTAAATTTATATAATTGACTGTTGATAAAGATGTCACATCCCACAGTTGAATTTTACTTTAATTTTTAAAAAATAAATATAATACCTGGTTGTGAGGTTCTGCTCTTGTCACAACAGTTGGAACAGTTTCATCCCACCATAACCGAGCAAAAGGTCTAAAAGAATTACAATACTAAGAATTAGGAGTTAATTTAAATAAATTTTTCAACAAACAATTATAAGAAAAGAAAAAGAATTGCACCAAAAATTTAAAATAAATCAAATTTCTCGCATAAATAAAATCTGAGTCAACACAAACTGGACTTAAAATCCAAAATATTTAAGAAAACTTACTTTGATGAAGTTCCATTCACAAAAGTCATGGCATAATCTGGAACCTGTGACGTCAATGAAATCATATTATAAAGACAAGTATAAAATAATTTAATTTTTATAATAATTATTTTAAAAAACATACTGAAAAATATTTTTTTTATAGTAAAGTCATTACATTGATAAAACATGATAATTAAAGTCATAAGTTAAATGTTAAATAATATGCATTTTTTGAATTAGTGCATTTCACGAAAAAAGATACTTAAAACAAAATAAAATTATAAAAACAGGATGCTCAAGTAAATAAAATGTGTTACCGTTTAAATTAAGACAGCAATAAGTATGAAACCATAAAACACAAACACCATAAACATAAAGAACAGAGAAAAAAGATGGGAGAACAGAACAATTTTAGTATTTGCTGCATAATCGTAATGTTTTGCACGTTTGCATTCATATTTAAGTACAAATACATGAGAAATGACAACCCATCATGACATCTATACATGCAGTCATCAAAAGACATGCAATCATTAAGTACTCAGATTCAAATATCCATGGATTAGATGTTTGTTTACTGGTTTCATAGGAAAACACCTAAAGCTTCTTGTTCATATCTCTCATCAAAAGATGTTATTCAATAATGTCTTTCTATACCTCCTGCTATTAACTTAAGAGTGCAGTTTTGCCCAAAACAAAACCAAACATAATAAACTCACCAACAGGAACATTATTTATTGAGGCAAGTAAGCATGCTGAACAATTAAACATCAATACAACAGTAAATAGTAATAAAAAAGTTTTACTGCCATAAATTTATCGGTTACCAATGGTTTTCCTGAATCCAAATATACACGTTCGACATCAGGATCCCATTCAACCTTGTTATCAGCTCCCACACGAACACCTGGTAAATCTCTGAAGCATCCACCCTATAACAATAAAAATTCATTATTAGAAAATTAAACTTACAAATAGTAGTACTATATAATGGCAAATAAATGTTAAATTGTGGTAAACAAAAACCTTCTTTTTAGGGATCCGACACACACGTTGGTAATCATCCGCATTCAATTCTAGTGGACGATGATCATATAGCAAAGACTTCGACGATTTTGTTCTAGATTGAAGCTCCAACATTTCTGCGCATTCATTAAATGAATAATCAATCGGAAAGTTTGCCACATAAATCCACATCAAAAGTCGAGACAAGATATATATTATATTATCAGGCGTGTCTAAATCGGTAAGTCCGTTAACTTTTATATGCTCTCCACTTCATAATTAGTATCTCATTCTTTTAAAAACATGTAAATTTCCAAAATAGTAATATTTGTTAATTTAATTTCAGTTACTAGTCCAAAAAATGAAAGACCTAAATGAGTAGAGTTTGATGTAAGAAGCAAGACCATGAACGAGCAATCAAAGTCATTACTAACAAATGTGTCCAAGCAGACTTTGACAGAAGTGTCGATACTGTTATGCATGAATTACTATAAATCACAAGCATAAACATTTAATGATGTATTACCATGTTTGCTTAATCTAATGAATCGTTGGAACTCCGTTTGAGCAGCTTTGTCATATTTTATCTCATCACGACGCTCATTGTTCTGAACCTATAAAACACATTGACAAAGTAAAGCTCATTAATAAACAAGTTAACACAACAAAAATAGACAGGGTTTGGGAGATGCAACAATAACGTAAGAGTACCCGAGGAAGGTCAGAAATAGCATCCTCCAATAAAAGCTTCTTCTGCAGTTGAACCTTTTGTCCTTCATTGTATGCTACAGTGTTTATCTCCAAGCAACATAGAACAAGTTTTTTTAGTGAATAAGCAGGATACACTCTATTATAACCTCTTAAATAATACACCACTTATACAAAGGTAAAATCATATGCTTACTCCCACTATGCACCAAAATTATTCAAATTCAAAATATGGATATAGCGAATTTTATCAATTTACACATACCTCAAACTCCAAGGGAATAACACCCCTTACAATAACATCATGAGTTGGAAGCGGAAATTGTGGCAACTTCTGCATCGCATAAAGAAATACAATTAAACACATACTATATCCCTATACCCCAAAAATAAAGATAAATATTAATCACCTGAGAAGGTGCAGCCCCCCATAAAAAGACGCGCAAACGAAACTGAGGAAGCCCATAAGCACCTGCAGCCATAATTCCTAAACGCGCTTGATAATTCATTTGAAGAAGGCGACCCAAGGCATATCTCCCAAGAAAGCCTTCCGCAAATTTTACAAGATCAACCACATTTTCCATCAATGTAAATTTGGGCTTAAGGTATTGAACAATATCCATAAAAACAACTAGTTGTTTGTTCTTCTCATCATCCAAAGGACTCTCTTTGTTCCGAAACCGGTTGAAACCACTAATACCTTGGCAAGGAGGTCCACCACAAATTACATCAACATCTCCCTAAGCAACAACAGCAACAAACATCATAAGTTGCATACTTAACACAATTACCCATATTTTATTATATCAAAATGCGTACCTCCATTTAAATACAATTCTTAAAGAAAGTGTACCAAAAAACAGATGGAAGTTGGAACTTACAGGCAAAGGCAATATCTGTGACTTGAAGCCTCGACTGACAAATTCTTTAATCTTTTCCTTGCAATTACTGTTGCAGTGTTAATATTTAAATCAGCAAAATTTGCCTCATGTCTGAATATAATAAAACTACTATGAATTATCCAAAACAAAAAAACATGAGAATCAAAATTGAACTTTAAAATATCCAATTATTATAGAATAAAAAGAATTCATCCATTGAAATATAAATGAAAACAAAATCTGCATCCCATTTCAAAAATCCTTAGAAGTTTGATCCTTTGAGCAAGGAAGTTTCTTTAAAGGGAAAAGCAGCAAATTACAACCCCTGATGAAAAAATTAATAGAGCAAATTTAAACAATAAGCGTTTATTGGACAACCGCATATACTTTATCCATGGCTGCAACTCCTTATATTTTTTAAGTGAACTCATTACTTCATATGGATATTATTATACATCAACAAAACATACCTGGTGTCAAAAAAAAAAAAAAAAAATAACATACCTATGTACTGTCTTTAAAATAACACAACACCTAGTTCTGAAATAGAACTATAATGCCTACTTCCAAGGATTAGCAACAAGTCTGAAATATTTTGGCTTACCTTAGACCTTCAATTGGTTCCCAAGAATCCAGGGCAGATTCATAACCCTTCCAATGAACCTTAAAGACAAACAAGTAAAAGCAATGAAAATAATCTTAGCTAAGGCAAAAAGGCAAAAATAGATAACGTAGTAAACTAAGGAGTTACAATTACAACCAGAGGGGAAAAAAAGCTTGTCGCTCAACAATGACTACCTTGAAGTATAACCCTTGTTCTTTTTTCTTATTTGGGTCACCGTAGCAGACAGCAAGGATTTCAGAAACTTCAAATATTTCATCATCTTCATTCAGTTCATTGTCATCTTCACTATTAACCTCTTCATTACTGCTAGTGTCATCGTCATCTTCACTAAAAAGATTCACATATTTCTCATGTGACACCTTTTTTTCAACTAGAGAGAAGTAACTACATAATTCCTGCCACTCCTTCAATAATGAAAGAAAATTTTCTGCCGATTCATTTCTAACCTGATTAGAAGAGTAAACAATACCGGTATCAGTACTCCAAAACAAGGCAGAACCCATTAAAATATAAAATTTGAAAAGAAATGCAAACCTACTCATGTGGAGTTTAGCATCCTACTTAATGTTCAGAGTTATTAATGCAAGCAACATTAAATTAAGAAGCATTTAGAACGTTTTGCCAAAATAAGATTCATTAAGACCCAGTACTCTCAACACAAAGGTTACTCCTCTGGTGCTGGGATTGAATTCATCCAAGCAGAGCACTTAGTCAGTACAGGTTTCACACCCATTTGCTCTTGTCAAGTCAATTAGGAGTATCGACTTACTTCCATAAAGATAGAGTTACCTTACTACAATAGTGCTAACCCTTGCACCTAAATTTTTCAGTCAAAATCATACTTTTTAACATGCAAGGCAATTAACCAGGGACACAAGTTCTTGTCACCCATACTAATAGAAATCTACCTTGAAAAATATTAAGTATTTCAAGGATGCAAGCTAAACCGAAGTGAACAAATTTACATAAAAGCAAAGAAACATGGAATTACCTCAGTTTCAGGATGGTTTAATTTAAGACATTCACAAGCATGTTGATTCAAGTCCACTGCCCATCTCTATTGAAAAAGAACGGCATCAAAATAAACACAGACAAAACAAGATTTATTCAAAGAATTGCTTTTAATCAGAACAAGCAAAGAACTCACAGTAACAAGGTTCACACCAGATAAATTTCCACCAAGGCACAAACCAGTTGACATTGCACCACAACCACAATATAAATCTAGTAACTTCATCTCCGGATCTTTACTTTCTTCGGGAAGAAAAGCTTCCTTAGGTTGAGAGTTCACCTCATATTTTCCGATTCCATTAGTTTCAGAAGATATTGTAGAAGAAGTTTCACTACCAGATTCCCCATTTTCTGAGTGAAAATTATATACCAAAACTGAGAAGCAATTTAAAAAATGACAACAGGATACAAAAAGTACATAGATAAAAGGAAACCTGATGGTAAGTTAACAAATGTGGAGTATGGCAAAAGATATTGTGTATCACAGTAATAATCACAAGGTGGAATGGTTTCCTTCTTTGCTTCTAAATCTACCTGAAAATAAATAAAATTTTTACAAAAATCTCAAAATTAATATTATTAATAATTGCACTCGAAAAATAAAGAAAATGACATAAAATATAATTGCAACCAGCGCATTTACATTTAATGTTATTCTGGCGATGTTCAGCTTTTCAACTAGACAATCCAAAGGGTTGTCATCCTGGACTTCAGAAAAGAAAACTCGCTTTGGTTCAATGAGATATGCAAGTTTTTTAATGACCTGTAAAGTAGAAGAGGAATTCAAAATAAATGAATTACGATCAAATAATAATTGAAAACAAACATCTCATAAGATTTAAAAACAAAGAACAAAATATAACTTACAGTGTCTTTAGCCCTATAATACCATTGTGCCGTAAAATACAGTGCCCCATCAATGGCCTCAAATATCTCAACAATTTTACAAATGTAATTGTCTTCTCCTTCTTCTGCCTAAATATCAAAAATGTACACACAACAACCTCAAAATTACTCAAAGAATATAATCAATAATCAATGATACAAAAGGTTAATATGTGATGGCTCAACAAGTACATATATACCCATTCAATTATTAAAATATAGAAATTTTTTACAAGTCTAATATTTTGTTTCAATGTTTCGAGTATGATCATACAACTTGGAGAACACACCTTACCACCAGACATACAATTTAAATAATTGCATATCAATCTATAACTGATCACTTATAGCTTCCAAGACCACAGTGATTTCTAGTTTTCAGCGCAATTGTTTTCCAACATATATAAACAATGAGGCAATGGCAAATCAATTCAACCTGAACCAGTCAAGTTTGAAGCATAAATGTTACAACTGTTTATGATAGATGGAATTAAATTCTGACTCACTTTAACATGGGCATCATCGTAAAGTTTGTAAAGCATGCACCCATCTACTTCTGCCTGAGTGTAGTGACGTCGAGCTTGTTGAATCTCCTCGTCTTCATCGTTTCTGTGCATACGAACAGAGTCAAAAAAATCATCACTAAATTGTGACCAACTGTGAGGAGCTCCAACGAAAGGGATGTGAAATGACAATTAACAATGTTAAAAGGTTTTCAGGTCCTAACATACAACATACCTGTTTGATTTTGGCCCAGCGGATTGCTTCTTTTCCTAAAAGCAACAAAAAATAATAACTAAAATTAAAAATTTTGGGGTTGTAACTGAAAATCAACTTTAAAACACTGAAGTTTGTCGATACAGAGTTGCAACTAAAAAGTAAAAAATCACAAAACCAGCTATTAACGTAAAATTACGCTCAATTTACTTAAGCACATTTTCTGTGTTATTTTAAGAGTATTATATAATAAATTAAAATTTTGAAATTTGTTTTATAAGTAGAAATCAAATACTAATAATAAAGTACACATTTTACTCAACCAATTAAGTTAACCAATGTATTAATCTTAATTTAATTATAAATAAATGTGTAATTATAATTTTTATTTGTAACTATAAAATCATAAGGAAATATTAATTAAAAAATTAAAAAACAATAATTTCAGTTGAAAAATTAAAAACATAAAATAAATCAAACTTTTGATATTGAAAACAACGAATACACCTTAATTTTTCCATAAACTCATGAATATAAATTTTTTATTCATAACTATAAATTCATAAGGGAATTTCAATAAAATTTAAAAAAAAAAAAAAAAGATTACTTTCAATTGAAATCTTAAAAATTCTCACAAGCTAAAAAGCTAATCTAAATGGGGCTGATGCCAACCACAATGACATAAGCTAGGTGCCAAATTTTGATTGTGTCTAACTACGTGCTCAATTTTGACCAAGCTAATTTTCTAAACCTTAATCCATTTTTAATCCTAAATAAACCAGGAAATCAGCAGACTAAATTAAAGCTGATTATATTCAAAAACAGGACCAAGTTGGCCCAAAACACAATTAAAACAAAATCATTTTCATGAGGCAGTCATTCAGTCAATAGTAATATTGATTTTGCATCTTGCAAGAGTTATATGAAACATTCCAAACTATTTTCGTGTGTCTTCGAGATCGAAAAACCAAATTCACAATCGTCATTTTAATCGAAATTTAGTGTACTTAGTATCAAAACATAACCAAGCGTTGTGCTAATAATAATAAGCACATCGCTTCATTTCCAAAAATTCAAATGTTTTTACTGTGGCAGAAAAGAAAAAACCACCTTTTCCTGGTACCGTTTCGGCCAGCGGCGCCGGGCTTCCTCGTCGGGAACAGGCTCTCCGACGAATCTGGCGTTAGTCCCCTCGCCATCGCTAACGTTGCCGTCAGTAACGTCCGTGAAGCTTGCTTGCGCCTCTTCTTTGACGACAGAGGAAGCTGCCACAACTTCCTCGGCTTCAGATTTGACCGGTGCGGAATCGGCGACGCGAGAGGCGGAGGATCTGGAGGCGCGCTTGCTCGGCGGCGCGGCAGCGGGAGAGGCGGAGGATCTGGTCTTGCGCTTGCTAGGCATGGCGGAGGCGGAGGAGGAGAGTGGTGCGGCGAGTGCGAAAATAAATTAGAGAGAGAAAGAAAGAGTGAGTGTTTTGAAAATGGGGAAGCGCGAGAGTATTTATAGTAGGCGCTGAAATTTTTTGAAGAGGGAGGGAGTGGGCGGGAAGGCGAAAATGAATGAGATGGAAACAACAATGCATTGCCTTTCTGAAGTCGTCTCTTCGGTCTGAGGGGTAAAATGGGAACTTTTGGGTTTGGGATATTTTTCTTTACAATTGGGCTTCTTTTTGTGTTTACTGTTTCCCAAGTTGGGCTAAACGCAATGCATTGGGATTTCTTTTTTCGGGGAAATATAAATTAGGGTGGTTCCTTAATGTGATAATTTAATCCATTAAATAATAAAAAAAATTATTTAGTTTTTGGATGTGTAAAAAGTGTATATGAGGCGTTTGGTTATGCATTTAACAAGAAGAATGCTTGTAACAAATGTGAAAATTGGAAACTACTTTGAGTAGTTTTGTTGTGAACAAGGATATTTATTTAACACAAGTCTCTTGTGACATAATGAAGTTCCAAACACATGTGTGGTCCTCAAATTGTTTCTAACCTTGTTTGTGTTACTAATAATGCATAAGTTAAATATAATTTTAAAAATGTTTTTTGTGAAGGAAAAATTGAGTTTTTTAAAAAAAAATTAAGGTATTTAGGTAAGTATTTGCAAGGTCAAGCAAAATGCAATCTAAACACTTATTTTAAGCCCATCAATGGAAAAAGAAACACTAACAAATGTTTTATACTTTCACCATAATTTACTATTAATTTTTGTACAAATATATTTATTATTAATATTTTACTGAGGCAATGTGATTCAACAATCAAACCTAATTCCTTGCATGAAAGTCACATAATCATGTAAACAAAGATCTATATGGAAATTGAATAATTATTGAGAAATAAATCATGTTAATAATATTCCAACTTATAATGATGGGATCTTTAAAGAATAAGTGTGAGGAAAGATTTACATAAAATAAGACCTTAGAGAATTTTTGTATGACACAAAATAAGACCTTAAAATTATAGACGATGTGAGGCAATGTGAGTCACACGCTTAAGATCAGAGACCACTAGGGATAATAAGTCTGGTAGTACCAAAATTGTTTTAATGGGTCAATTTGTTAAAAAAAAAGCTCATTTTTGTATGACACGTGAAAATTCTTCTTTAAGACATAGTTTTAAAATTGAATGACACATGAAAATTTATCTTTAAGACCTAATTTAAAATTCAGATTATTAAGCTTACATTTTTTTATTGTTTGCGATAACAATTTATATTCAGTTTCTTACTATTTGAAAAAAAATATAAACTTTATATCATTCAAAGTAGGAACACACTATTTGTAACACACATTTGTACTATTATATAAATTTAGTAAAAAAAACTACAAAATCACATTAGACACTCATAGAATCACACTTGAGACTAAAAGTTTGTGATATATAATTAATTTTAATTAATAATATAGAGTGTGTTAAAAGAGTGTGTTGTTAGTATTTATTTTATTCATAATTTAAATAAAATCTTATTACAATAAACATATCTCGATCCCTAATTTTTAGAAAATTGAGACATGCATTTTAAATATTTAGTTTTAATTATCTACACAATATTTTATTTATAATATATCTTGCGTATTATAAAAATAAAAACAAATACTAACTAGTGTCCAAAGAATATTAGTTAAAAAAATTAAATTTAAAATATTTTTATTAAAAGATAAAAAATTATTTTATTTATAATTTTTTGATATTTTAATTTTTTAATCAATGTTTTTAAGACTTATTAGTAACGCCTTAAAGAAAGTCACAAGAGGAGAGAAATTGAATAGAGTAAGGAACAAGTAATAAACAAATTGCATGTGTGGGTGTGCGTATACTTGTAGCTCCTTTCTCCACAAAGCCGCGTTCAAAGACCCAAACCCAACCCTAGATTGAGAGAAAAATCCCCAAAAACAAAACACACATCTCTTTCATTCTCTCCCTCACCAAACCCTAGATTGAAAGAAACCCTAACACACCATGGGAACACCCGAGACATCGCGCGAACCCTGCCCCGATCGCATCCTCGACGACATAGGCGGCGCCTTCGGCATGGGAGCGGTGGGTGGCTCCGCCTTCCATTTTCTCAAGGGTCTCTACAATTCCCCCAAGGGCGATCGCTTCGTCGGCGCCACCCAGGCCGTGCGCCTCAACGCCCCCCGCGTCGGCGGCAGCTTCGCCGTCTGGGGCGGCCTCTTCTCCGCCTTCGACTGCACCATGGTCTACGCGCGCCAGAAGGAGGACCCCTGGAACTCCATCGTCGCCGGCGCCGCCACCGGCGGCTTCCTCTCCATGCGCCAGGGCCTCGGCGCCTCCGCCCGCTCCGCGGCCTTCGGCGGCGTCCTCCTCGCTCTCATCGAGGGCGCCGGGATCATGCTCAACAAGTTCCTCAGCGCGCAGCAGCCCATGCCTATGATCATGGACGAGCTGCCGCCGCAGTCGTCGACCGAGCAGTCGTGGCTCGGAGGGTGGTTCGGTGGAGGGAACAAAGAGGAGACTGCCACCACCGCCGGCTCCGGAAGCGAGACGAAGATTCTGGAGAGTTTTGATGCGCCCCCTGTGCCCAATTTTGAGTATAAGTAAGTGGAGAAGTTATCCCATGGTTCAGTTCAGACCAGACCAACGTAGTCCTAATTGATCTCCACATGTCATGAAATTGATTGTTATAGTAAATTGGAAAAACTTGACTAGTTGTCATTTAGAGATTGATTGATATCATAAAACATGTGGTGGTCTGAGGCTATCTAAATAATTTTCTCAAGTAATTCGGGTTTTTGGTTTTAGGGGTAGTTATTTTTTGTGGCGGAGTTGAGAAGTTAATATTGAATTTGTCGTTGAATCTCACTTGATGATTGTCTATCATACAATACAATGATTTTGTTTACCTGTTTTCCTTTTCTTTTTTGTTTTTTACAATAATGTGTAATGTAAGTGTAGTGGTAGGCTTTCATCACATTTATAATTTATGTATTGTTTTCTTTTGAATTAAAATTTTGATATCTTATCAGATGGAGTTATTAGTGTAAGGATGGATTGTGGCTTATTTTGAATGTTTAAATGTCGTCTCCTTTCGCTGGAAATAGGAGTACTACACAGTTTGAGGGTGCTGTTTTATGACTTTTGTTTTTTTGGAGTAAGACATTATCCTCTATCTATCTTAACACAGGTTACACAATACTCAGAATGAGATGAAATGTGAATCTTTAACATTTAAGTATGTAAAATTCTATGTAGTTTCTTTTATTATTGTGTGCATCATATGTTTCTGTTTTTTTTTAATAGTTTTTGTTATGATTTGAAAGAGTTATTATTGTTGGATACTTGGATTTGTTTTTACAGCACCGTGGTATTGTTATTTGTTCTGCATATATTGGTATTTGTTCATGCTCAAGGATAAACTCACCAGAGAATCTTAAAAGTTCAGTGTGAACTCAAGAGTCATGTGAGCTCTACAATGCCATGACTTGAGGTGAAGTGACTAAGACTAGTCACACCTATTTAACAAGTGTGCCATTCTTTAACTGTTCTGGCCAATGACACTTTAGCTAGATCCATGAGAAGGATCAAGAGACTGTTACGTTGGGCCGCCAAGACTAGTTGGCCTGCCAATTCTTCACAGCTCTAGTGTCTTCCTGCTATCAGTGCACAACAGTTCATTGGCCTTGACATTGAGTCAGCTCTGCCAATAGATCAGCCATGAGCCTGATTGGACATGGTGAGCCATTTATGGGTTAATATTTGATTGGTCTGTTGATAGAATTTGGCCATACAGTTCACACCTCCTCAAGTGTGAAGCCTAAAAAGTATAGACGAAAGATAATTTGGTTGGATGGTTCGGTATTAGTATATTGGTAGCAGTGAGCACTTTCTTTTTTCTTTCAAAGTTCATTAGGGACCTGACTAGGTTGATGTTTAGGCTGGGGGAGGTGAATCACGTTAAATTCTATGATGTAGACGTGCTATGTATATTCAGTTTATGCATATCTGTTTATGTCTTCTCTGTTTACATGATGACGGCATTGGGTTTGATTTCACTTCCCTGATCATTGGATCATTAATTTATTGGGAAAATAGGTGTAAATTATGATTTTGGAATTAACTGGCAGCTGATTAGATGTTTTTTTTTATTTAGATTTTAAAGCAAAAAAGTGTAGGAACTGAGTATCCTTGTACTTGTACTATATAGGTTTTGTTTAGGTTTAGTCTTTCTCACTCATGGTTTTGGAAATGGAAACTTTATTTTAGCCTGATTCATGTATTTCAATTGACAACATGAAGGATTCAGTAAGCAATTAAAGTTTTATGTTATGCATTGTGTCCATACTGCATGTTTCTACATTTTTGGTCTCAACAGAATTCTGTATTCTTTATTCTTGCATTTCAATATTATTATAGACTGGCTGGATAGTGTTATGTTCCTCGGTTGGTTTAATTGCTTTCTAGATCAACACTCAATTTGGTCCTTTGGTCACTGAAAAAATTGCGCAATTCAATTTGGTTTTGATAAAAGTCACAGAACAGTATTTCAGCATTACAATTGTAGAACCTTTTGGTCTTTCAATTATTTTTCTTTAAAAATGTAAATCATATATGAATTTAGTGTTTGGCGAAATAATTACTAATCTAAATTAGCCCTTGATAAGTGAAACGGACTAAAAAAAATAGTCTTTCATTTTTAATTTCGTACCTGAATCCAAATTCGAAATCTGATTTTGCTAAAAGCTGATGAGAAATGTTCGTTAAAATGAAAAATTGGAAGTAACAAGTGTCGCTGTTCTTCCTGCTTTCCAATCCGAATAGCTTGAGATTTCCTTAATCAAATCAAACTATCGAAGTGTGCTCTTTCTCTCTCTCTCTCACACACAAAAAAAAATAAAAAATCGAAGTAGTCCTAATTTGTGATCCATTGGGCAAGGACAGGATATTAACATAATCCACTGTTCTATTTTCTTTTTATTTGCTAGAGTTATTGATACTATGCATGTAGGGTTGATCACTACAGTATAAACATTGCACATGAAATTTTTGAGATGTTACTACTACAAAAATTTATTGTGTAATGTCATTCTTTTGGAAGCGCATAACCTAGAACCTTAACTTTTAAAGTGCGAGGGCATCATGCTATAGATGCATCTGCATGTTATCAAAATCTTCGACTTTTTTTTATCTTTGTGCTATCTTTCCTAAAATTATGTTCCTATATATCTCTAATTTCAAATTAATAACATGGATATTCCCTTTTTTTTTCCAGTGTGAATTCGGTTCCCCTTCAACCGAATTCACTTCTTGTTTGAGCAAAAAAAAATTATTGACGTTGAGAAATCGGTTTTTCCAAAATCGAATTTTGAATGGTTATTTATTTATTTAAAAAATTATTAAAAGTATTTTTAATTAGACAAATCATTTTTTCTTATTTTTTTTTGTACCATTTTTTTTTTGGTCTTTATACATTTTTAAAACATTCATTTTAGGTTTTTAATTGTAAAATTTGGTCTTATTTATTTTGTTATTTTTAAATATTTTTGATGTTTTATTTTCAAAAATTATTTAAGTTTCATAGTCTTCATGTAAATGAATTTAACGGTGTAAGTTTCAAATCTTCATTCGGTTTAAAAAGACTTGAAAAAGGTGTTCTTAAAACACAAAAAAAACATGTTTTGCATTTTAATAGTTTCCCCATGCTCTTTATTTTATTTTTTTTCCTTATGAATATGAGGTTATTTTGTATAAACAATGCATCATTTGTATTGTTTTCATGTTGATGAATGCAACGATACAACTTTTACGACTTGAATCGGTAAAAAAAAGCTCTAAAATTGTGGCTGAAAATTTGAAAAAATATCTTTTTGCATTCTAGAAATTGTGAAAATTAAATTTTGCATTTAGTAAACTCATTTTAGATTTACCAATGAACAATTTTATTGTTCTACAATAAAAAGAAGATTACATATGAAATTCCTAAAACAAACATAAATGAGAAAACTATTGCTCAAACATATTGTTCGGAGCATTATTTGTCACACTTGATGACATGTGACATGCACAAAATATATACGTTTTAACACGAGGTCAATTCTCCTTCAAAAACACTTGTGTCACATATTAACAATACATGAACATACAATACAAATTTGTGCATACCAAAATTATTGGTAACCTAAAATACAAAAACATTACATTGACAACATTGTGTAGTGTAATATTCAAATAACATTTTGAGTGAAGAGGAAAGAAACAAAACACAACCATCTGTAAAATATACAATTCAATTCAATAAAAAATAAACTCCATGCGACACACAAAGTAAGAAATTAACAACAAAAATAAGAAACTTCCATTATGAAAAAGACTTTGTGATAAAAATAAATGGTTTGAAGATGATGCGATATTGAAGTTAACACCCATACATTATCCATATTTATACAAATAAATGAGTCAAACTTTGAATGGAAGAGATAACATAATTTAAATGAAATATGTTGTCAAGCATTTTTTTCCACTTGCTATCTCAGTTGCTCATTCTCCTGACACAAAAGATGAAGTTCTGTAGGATTTCTGACGGGTGAACAATAACCTCATATTTATTTATGAGTTTTGGGTCATTATTTTTTGGGGGCTATCTTGATCGCTAAGCTCTGCAGGATTCCTAATGCATGAATGTGGTGAAAGAATGTAAAACATGTTTATTTGTGAACTGTTGATGGATTGATTGATTCATGATGTGTCCTGCAATTGGTTTATTTATGTTTATTAATAAAAAATAAAATGAGAAATACATACATTAATATATTTCCTACAAGCAAAATACATACATTATTATTATAGTAAATAAACATTGAAATTACAAACACTTAACCTTGAAATCAAAATAACATGAAAATGAACATTTGAATAAAGTTAGATTGTAATCTCCACATAACATAATTCAAGTTTCATTGTTTTGTGAAACAATTTTTCCACAACATCACAAAGACTACATTGGAACTGTGGTTTGATTTGGGCACACAACTCAACACACACGAGGTTAGGATTTCCTGCGAATATAGAAAACATCCTATGTATGTGCTCATCGTCTTCACAAAACCTTTCATCTAGTAAACAAAAAAAAAAACACAAAGGTTATGATTACACCAACTAAAATATGTTTGAATTAACACTCTACGCAGAGTACATGGGGGTCATGTTTCTTGCTCAACGGGCAGGGGTAAAAGGGAGGCCGCCCCTTGTAGGGTGCGGGGCAGTACCCTGTCCAAAACATTTACATGATGATATTATCATATGTATACTTTGTCTACCACAAAACAACTCTACAAGCCCCAATCAAGCATTATAATATTATTGAATGTGATTGTTCAACATGCTATAACTAAATGTTACTGTTTCCCCGTGATGAATCACTCGATTCTAACACTGCAAGCATGGTGCATCAAAGACATTACACTTCAACATGACATTATTGAATGATACTATTTCATAGTGAGGAAAAATAAAATGTGAATGTTCCACCATTAGGAATCCAAGAAGCTAATTACTCCCACATAGAGTATGCATGTGTGTCATATATTTTACGGGCTTGGAAGTGTGCCAAGATAAACAATGATTAAATGTTCCTTTTCTCATAACATTATTAAACATGTGTTTTGTTATGCATATGCAAAGTGTGTTTGATAGAATATGTATAAGCGTGCTACGTCAAAGCATGAGTTAGCATGCTTATCTTTTGTTGTGTATAAATACAAGTAGTGTGTTTAAAATCAAAACACAACACAACCAAAGAAAGAAAGATGAAAATTTTTAAAATTTGTGTGGGCCATCAAAATGTTTTGTTTGTTTAAGCTTCGGATTGCCAAGAGCATGCATTGGTGAATATAGTAAAAAAACGTTATCCTTGGTAATGCTGAAGAGAAGTTAGCTTTGTATATTCTACTACCTTAGTTTTCAGGGTGCATTGATTTTATTATTTGTTAATATTTTAAAAGATAAAGTTTTACTTGCATTTTTTATTGATAGTATTTAACTATTTTGCCTAATAATATCTTTTTAAATGGTCTAAATCGAGTCAAAATGTAAAATTTATACCATTAATTTCATTTACAGGAAAACTATTGAAGTTAACTAATTTTTGAACCACAAAATATCATAAATATTTAAAAAAAACGCAAAAATCACCCCACAAACAACATTTAAATTAAAATTTTAAAATTACTTAACTAAGTCAAATTTTACAATTAAAAAAATAAATCGTATAAGACAAAAACAAACTAGTACAAAAAATAAGAGAAAAAATAATTCGCCTAATTAAAAATATATTTTAAATAACAACATAAATAAAAAACGAAAATAAAAAAATAAAATGAAGGATATCCATGTTATTAAAATGAAAAGTATATAGGAACATAATTTTAGAAAAGGTGGCACGGACATAAAATGGTCGAAAATCTTGAGTCCTGAAGTTGCATATTTATTTATTCATTCCATCTTAGGCTCCTCCCGTAACATGAATAGCCGCCTTCAACGCGGAGATTTGCAATTGTGATGTTGGACAATTGAACACAAATCGTGGTCCAAAGGTTCCTCTTTTTAAGGTTAATTCTTTAATGGGACAGTGCTATAGAAGCATAAATAATGATGCATGATATTCAGTAAATTAACTTCAAAATGTATCTTTATGCCCTTCTCGTCGTCACCAGTGGTCAGAAGATATATTTCATAAATACCACTTCATTCGTGTCAGAAATTAAGATTGTGTTTGGATTTTAGTTAAAAACTCTCATAGAAACGTTCAACTCAATTCTTCCTACCACAAGTTTGTCGTCCCTTCAGTGGACTTGGAATGTAAACAAATGAAAGTTCACTGAAAATCCAAACACACCATAAGTTGTTCACATTGGATGAGGTCAAACTCCTTTGAACCTCAATGGAAGAACAGTTGACAATTAACTTGGAAAATAACTTGCTAATCATTAATTACAGATACCTAGTCCCTAGGGTGAGCGGGATTTATTAAGGTTGCAAGCCACTAGTCTTTTGTATTCCTATTTATATAATAAAAATTTAAATATATTTTTAATATATTCTTTTTTAATTTACTATAAAAAATATTTTTTTATTTTATTATCTTACATTTTTAAACTTTTACTTTTCATACTTACATCAATTTAAGTTTGTTAAATAAAGATGCGACACTCTCTTAAAATCAACAGATTGAGAATAACAAGAAATATCAAAATCAACCGTTTGAAAAATGTTAGGTAGTAAAATAAAAATAAAAATATTTTTTAGATAGTAAATTAAAAAAATAGATATATTGTTTATATGAAAACATATTTAATCTATAATAAATAATAAGTGATGATGTTTAGACGGTTATTTAATTATAATTATAGATGTTAAATTTATTGATTTTTATAATAATAATTACCTTCCAAACAATAAATTTTGGATTTATTGCTAGTACAGAAACTTCTATAACGACGACTCTTATTCATATCAGAGTTGCAATTAGAAAGCATTGAATGTGAGAGGAGTGAAAATGCATTTCATTAGACGGCCACTGTAAAATTTCAGTGCAGGAAGGTAAAATCCACCCTCTGGTTGTCGGGGCTAACAATCCAAAGTGGAATAAATAATAGGAGAAAACTTGGATATATTATAGTATTATACAGAATAAATAATAGGAGAAAATTTATATAGATTATTGAGATTAAACTTTAATTTTGATTAAAGAATAGCAAATATAATATTTAAGGTATAACTGATAGTATAATAATTTTTTACATGATTAGTAATGTATCATAAATTTATTAATTTTTTAACAAATACTTACAAAATCAAACTGATGATGATTTTTGATTGATTAATAGTAAAAAAAATTATACATCAATAACGCAGGACTATTAAACTCTTATTCATACCACACTTGCAATTGGAAATTAAGTATTGAATAAATGGTAGTAGAAGGAAAATGTATTTCATCTGATAGTCACTGTAAGATTTTCAGTGCTGGAAGGTAGAAATCACGTTCTATCTGTCGGGCTAATTAAGTGGAGAATGGATTTAGTGTGTGTGGTTTTGATGTTGCTCAATCAATAGGAGAGTGGATTTTGTCAAAAGTATGAGAGTGTGAGACTGGGTTGTGGGGTATTGTGGAAATATAAGGCAAACACTAACAACCCAATTGAAGCCTCAGTGATCATTCGAATTGGTGAAAACAAGAGATGCACTAGCCTTTGATTTGTGCATTAGTCAAGTCAACGTAACACTCCACCTTAATTAGGTCTTATAGAAAAAAATATGATTATTTTGCATCTAAAATTATGAAAGTAAAAATCAAAATAATTGACATTCGATAATTTTAATGATTAAATTGATTGGCACACACATTTATTTTAATATTTAGTATTCTATTTAAAGAAATACCTTGAAAGATTAAGTGGATTGTGTCATTTTCCCTCCTTTCTATGGTTCCCTCACCAAGAAGGTAACAATCACTCTCTGAGAGCTCGAGGTAGCATCCAGATTGAGACTTGATAGTTGGGTCCATGGATTGAACTTTTTTCTTCTTCTTCTTTATCCGGTTTCTCATGATCTAGTATTGAATTTTTGTCCTAAACTAAAGTAGAAAACAAAAGTAGTAGGAAAAGAAAAGTATACAAACTAGAAAACAAAGACAGTGTAATTTCGTCCAAGTGTTTGTGGGGTTGTAACGAAGGCATATTTGTAGAATCCTTAATTTTCATTTTCCAGTTCTTCAAAGTCTTCCATTTACGTTAATGGTGGAGGTCTCTTACGAACTACGAAAAATAAAGAGAGGCAATTAATGCTTTGGTGGCTGCTTCACCTTCATTCTAGATTACGGAATAATTTCCCCTGCTCTTTTGGTACAAGAATAATTTTTTTTCATAAACAATAAGAGAAATTTATATCCACGCATGCCTATGCTACGCGAATGGGAAAAAAAATTAAGTTCAAAATTCTTGTGTTTGACTAAAGTAGTATTTTCCAAGCAACCCATTTATTATATCCAATATTAATTCTTATTCATTGTTTAGAAAATAGGTGGAAAAGTCAAAGCTTTGGTAATTTAACCGTGGGTGCCGAATAAAGATAATTGTTTAAGTGGAGTTATGAAATGAATTATTTTATTCTAATGATATACTTTTATAATTTATTTATTTTATCTCTTTCTGTTTTATTGCTTTTTTATTTCACTCTTCTTTGTATTTTTCTTAGTTATACCGAAAAATGTTATAAAAAATGATCGAACAGAAACTTAAATACCAGTTATAAGATGATAAGAAAGATTGAATTTAAATCTTCGTACATTTACTTCAATTCTAATGGTTCTGCAATCAAATACTTTTTGATATTTTTGATAATATATCATGATTATTATATTTAAAAAAATAAAATTATAATTTTTACCAAGTACAGTTAAAACATTATGCAACCAACTACGATGAATCTTTCTTCAAACAGAGAAATTCCTTTGCCAACATCTTCTCTAATATATTCTTTCATTATGCAGACATGAGAATTTGTGATGGATATTTCTTTAATAAGTGATATATCTTTTTTTTAACATAATTATATATTTATCATATTAGTGAATAACAGAAGATCGAGAGCCAAATTCAATAGAAAAAAAGAAGTGAAATTTATTTGGAGTAAGACCTTTCTTTCTTTTAATAGAAAAGATGGCATAAAGGTGGAGAAGCCCATTACAGAAGAATCCTACAGGGAGAAGTTATCCCAAGACCAAGAGTATATAATATCACGCAGAAGCAACAGATTACAGCTAGCAGGTGTGTGTGAATGAATGTGATCGATAATGCGGAATTCTAGAATGGAATTTTTATATAATTACTATATTATTATTATGCCAAAACTTATCTGTCTATATTTTAATAAATGCACATAAATTTTAATATAGCCCCAGCTATTTTATTTCTATATAAAAAAATAGACATCATGTAAAAATTGACGATGAAACATCTTACAATACAAGGTGGTCAGCAACTGCTATCCTTTAACCTCTATTGTTGCGTCAATTGACCGAAGTGTTCCAATATAGAAGTTTTGAGTTCTTTTCTTTGTAGTATTTATACTTTTTGCAGTTCTGTTCCGCTTTTATTTTTCTACCAAAGCTAAGATATATGCAAGGATTCTTAATAAATATTTGAATTTTTTTAATATTTTTTTCTTTTTATAAAATAAATTTTTTTATTTATTTGTTATTCATACTTTTTTTAATCTATAACGAGTTAACAAATTTTATATTTATCTCTTAATAATTATTTATTTATTTTTTATTAGACCTTTTGAAAAAATAATAACAAATAAAAAATTTATCATAAAAAATTATAAATTTTACTTATTTATCTTAAATGGACAAATAATACGAAGACCAAAAATAAATTTTTTATTTATTAAATTTTAATTAAAAATAAGTATAATATTCAATTATTTATTACAAATCATAAACATATTTTATCATCTATCAATATATTAGCTTTGACTGACCCGCCAAAATTGAACAGAATATTAACCTTTCCGAGGAAGTCAACAGTTCTCAACTTTTCAGGCCGGGAAAACCAAACTTTGAACTTCAAAGTTTCAAACCGCAATACATGAAATCATCTTCATCCTCTCTAACAAATAAGCTTCTTTTCTTTTCAACTTACACACAAGCACATACACACTTCAAACCAGGGAAAAAAACTGAATCACCCAGATGGAACTATTCACCTCATCATGTCTTAAATTTCTATTTCACTCTCTTGTGATCTTATTCGTCCTCTTTAACCATGCAAACTCTCAGTCTCAGTTGCATGATCAAGAACGTGCAACTTTACTGAAGATAAAGGAATACCTTGAAAACCCTGAATTCCTTAGTCACTGGACTCCATCAAGCTCCTCTCACTGCTCATGGCCAGAGATAAAATGCACCTCCGATGGCTCAGTCACTGGATTGACTTTGTCCAACAGCAGCATCACTCAAACCATACCCTCTTTCATATGTGACCTCAAAAACCTCACAGTTGTTGATTTCTACAACAATTACATTCCCGGGGAGTTCCCAACAACTCTCTACAATTGCTCCAAGTTGGAGTACCTAGACCTGTCCCAGAACAACTTTGTTGGTAGCATCCCTCATGACATTGACAGACTCTCTAATTTACAGTATCTCAGCCTTGGTTACACCAATTTCTCTGGTGACATTCCTGCAAGCATTGGAAGGCTAAAGGAACTCAGAAATCTTCAATTTCAAAACAGTCTTTTGAATGGAACATTCCCTGCTGAGATTGGCAACTTGTCCAATCTTGACACCTTGGACTTGTCCTCTAACAACATGCTCCCTCCTTCGAGGTTGCACGATGACTGGACCCGGCTGAACAAGTTGAAGTTTTTTTTTATGTTTCAGTCCAACTTGGTTGGGGAGATCCCTGAAACCATTGTAAACATGGTGGCTTTGGAGAGATTGGATCTATCGCAAAACAATTTGAGTGGACCGATTCCTGGCGGTTTGTTCATGCTGGAGAATCTGAGCATAATGTTTCTTTCTAGAAACAATCTTTCAGGGGAAATACCTGATGTGGTTGAAGCATTGAATTTGACCATCATTGATCTCACTCGGAATTTCATCTCAGGAAAAATACCAGATGGTTTTGGAAAGCTCCAAAAGTTAACTGGTTTGGCTTTGTCTATTAATAACTTGGAAGGGGAGATACCAGCAAGCATAGGACTTCTTCCATCTCTGGTAGATTTTAAAGTGTTTTTCAACAATTTATCAGGTATTCTTCCTCCTGATTTTGGTCGCTACTCAAAGCTTGAAACATTTTTGGTTGCAAATAATAGTTTTAGTGGAAAGCTACCAGAGAACTTATGCTATAACGGTCACTTGCTTAATATATCTGTGTATGAAAATTATCTGAGTGGGGAATTGCCACAATCACTTGGGAATTGTAGTAGCCTCATGGAACTGAAAATCTATAGCAATGAGTTTTCTGGTAGCATTCCTAGTGGTCTTTGGACTTTAAACTTGTCAAATTTCATGGTGAGTCATAATAAGTTCACCGGTGAGCTTCCTGAGAGATTGTCCTCAAGTATTTCGCGCTTGGAGATAGATTACAATCAATTTTCTGGTAGAATTCCAACTGGGGTATCTTCATGGACTAATGTGGTAGTGTTTAAAGCCAGTGAGAACTACCTTAATGGGAGTATTCCAAAAGAGTTAACAGCTCTTCCCAAGCTAAATATTTTATTGCTTGATCAGAACCAGCTCACAGGGTCACTTCCGTCAGATATAATATCATGGCAGTCCCTTGTAACTCTAAATTTGAGCCAAAACCAACTCTCTGGACATATCCCAGATTCAATTGGTCTGTTACCTGTCCTTACGATACTTGACCTGTCAGAAAATCAATTGTCTGGTGATGTTCCTTCTATACTTCCCAGACTCACCAATCTCAATCTATCCTCCAATTATTTGACAGGGAGGGTTCCAAGTGAATTTGACAATCCTGCTTATGACACCAGCTTTTTGGACAATTCTGGCCTCTGTGCTGATACCCCGGCACTGAGCCTCAGATTGTGCAATTCTAGCCCTCAAAGCCAAAGCAAGGACTCATCTTGGTCTCCTGCTTTGATTATAAGCCTTGTGGCAGTGGCCTGCTTGCTGGCTTTGTTGACATCACTCTTGATCATCAGATTTTACAGAAAAAGAAAGCAAGTATTGGATAGATCATGGAAGCTCATTTCCTTCCAAAGGCTGAGTTTCACTGAATCAAACATAGTGTCATCACTGACAGAAAATAATATTATTGGCAGTGGCGGATATGGTGCAGTATACCGTGTTGCAGTTGATGGTTTAGGCTATATTGCTGTGAAGAAGATTTGGGAAAACAAGAAGTTAGATAAAAATCTTGAGAGCTCATTTCACACTGAAGTTAAGATATTGAGCAACATTCGCCACAGAAACATTGTGAAATTGATGTGCTGTATCTCTAATGAGGACTCTATGCTCCTTGTCTATGAGTATGTGGAAAACCGTAGCCTTGACAGGTGGCTGCACCGGAAGAATAAGTCATCAGCTGTGTCAGGTTCAGTCCATCATGTTGTCCTTGATTGGCCAAAGAGATTGCATATAGCCATTGGAGCTGCACAAGGTTTGAGCTACATGCATCATGATTGCTCACCACCTATTGTTCATCGAGATGTGAAAACAAGTAACATTCTTTTGGATTCTCAATTCAATGCAAAAGTTGCTGATTTTGGTCTGGCTAGGATGTTAATGAAGCCAGGGGAACTTGCCACCATGTCATCTGTGATCGGCTCATTTGGCTATATAGCTCCAGGTGAATGACTTTCCAAAATTTTTGTTTCCTTCAAAATATATATAGGACAAAACTTACACAGTACTTTTAAGAACTATTTAATCCATTCTCTAATCAAAATTAATGTTTTTATCGGTAATCATTGCTAATTTTAGTTACCGAGATGATAAAATGCTAATTTTGATTGGAAACCAACAACAATCATACCTTTAATTAGTATTGTATCTAAGTTTTGTCCACGAATATATTTCTTAGTTGAATTATATGTCTCATTTTTCCTTGGTATACCTCGTAAGTCTAATATGAATGGCTTTTGACTTCCTTGAATTGCAGAATATGCTAAAACAACTCGAGTCAGCGAAAAGATTGATGTGTTCAGCTTTGGAGTTATCCTATTAGAACTGACAACTGGTAAGGAAGCTAATTATGGTGATGAGCACTCATCTCTTGCAGAGTGGGCGTGGCGCCACCAGCAGTTAGGAAGCAACATAGAAGAGCTGCTAGACAAGGATGTCATGGAAACCAGTTACTTGGATGGAATGTGTAAGGTTTTCAAACTAGGGATCATGTGCTCTGCAACACTTCCTTCTAGTAGACCTTCCATGAAAGAGGTTCTACAAATATTGCTTTCTTGTGAAGATTCATTTTCCAAAGGAGAGAGCATTATTGGCCACTATGATGATGTTCCCCTTCTCAAAAATTCAAAAAGAGAGCATAAGTTGGATATTGATAATGATAGCTAGCTAGATTGGTATTGTGTTGAGGTTGGATATTGCTGATTAGTGTGACTAACCAACTTAGCTTCCATGGAGATTATTGCCAATTCTGGAATTGAAGTCAGTGAAACATATAGCCACAGGATTATAGATTTAGAATATCAGTACTATAGAATGCATGAAAAGTGACACAAGATATAAGTACTTCTTTTTGGTATGTGAGATTAATCCTCAGGCTTGGTGATTAGGTATCAGGATTCCAATTAATCAAAATCCATAACAGAATTTCTCAAGTACTTTGTAAATTGTAACTACTCTTAGCTGCATAGTCCTTAATACTTTCTTTTTGGGATCACAATCTCCCAATGGAAATTTTGCGTCATATTTGAAGTTTTTTGTTGAGAGTTTGTCAACAAAATCAGATCATTTCAATATTAGTACTTGATACTCAAATATATAATTCTCCCAAATTTCATTTATAGAATATTTTAAAGAATTTAATTTTCATGCATTTTCCAAATTTTAAAGATTTTTACACTCTCAATAAATTAAAAATCTTCCTAAATAAAATTACTATACATGAAATCTGTGGATCGATGTCATATCTATTTGTGCATTCTAACTAAATTCTATTTTAAAACCATGGTAATTAAAATAAAAATATTGAATTTATAATATTAAATCAATCGACAATAAAATTTTAAAAATAACATGCTAAATTAAAGCATAATGGAAATAGTCAAAAGCTGGATGCTTCCTTTTGAAGGTTTTGCATACTGTGCTCACGTATTTGTAGTACTAATGAAAAGGTAAAAAATATAAAAAAAATAGCAAGTTGATGTCATAAAGTTCTAAAATACTATCAATATAGTGCGACAATTCATCGTGGGCATATGTGGTCGCAAAACTTTGCTGTTTCTTGGTCAGCGTTCACATTCACACGTGAATCGAGGTCAAAGTTTTGTTGGTGATTCTGAATGGAAACTATTCTAAACGATTGAATTAATTGCCCCTTGATTACTCTAGATTCCTTTAATTATAGAAAAAAAAAAGGGTAGAATCAAGAAGCGTAGCGATTTTCCAAATAAAAAGCCTTCAAACTCGTAGATTCAGAGTAAAGAAAACATCTCCAGGTTGGAAACCATAACGTGAAGGCTAGGGATATAATTTTTTATCACATAATAAATACTTTAATATGTTTTAGTTGCCCCATAATTATACTAATATTTTTTAGTAAATTCAGAATATTTCTCAACTCAAAACCAAAGATTAACCCTCAATACACCATCAACGAAATTTTTTTATTTACATAAACTACGGAATCAAATCTCTTATCACAAAAAAAAATATAGATCAATTTATCTGAAATTCTAACTTAACAATAATAATCTTATATGACTTAAATATAATTATCTTTTGTGAAGGATACCTGTAATTTAAAAAAAAAAATTCTTATCGCATATTTAAAAGACTAAATTTATTTATCATGCCACATCATTTGATAAAAAAAACCCATAATTCTAATATGCGACCTTATCATTACTCTTAAATATTACCTTTACTAATTTATTTGGCACATATTGATACTTTTCCTGCAATATATCCTAATACTAGAGGACAATCCGTGGTCTCAGCAGGTCCATATAAAAATTGGCATTAGACAGGATAGGTAAGTTGGCATGCCAAGTTTGAAAGCAAGATTAAGTCAATGATGGTTCAACTTTTCAGTCATATTCAGTGTGTTTGTTGCCAATAAGAGAAGCAATAGATTTCTCAGACATTATCTCTTCATTATTGCATAACACCATGAGTGAACTAGAAACAACTCATACACCACCAAGATGAAAAAAACTACCTCATCATGTGACAAAATGCCAATCCTCTCTCTTCTCTCCTTCTTCCTCTTTCTCACCTATGCAAACTCTCAGTCTCAGTACTCTTTGCTGTATGATCAAGAACATGCAGTCCTATTGAGGATAAAGCAACACCTGCAAAATCCACCGTTCCTCAATCACTGGACCCCATCAAACTCTTCACATTGCACTTGGCCAGAGATCAGCTGCACCAATGGCTCAGTCACTTCACTGACTATGATCAACACCAACATCACTCAAACACTGCCACCTTTCCTATGTGACCTCACAAACCTCACACATGTTGATTTTCAGTGGAATTTCATTCCTGGTGAATTCCCAAAATATCTCTACAACTGCTCCAAGCTTGAGTACCTTGACCTCTCACAAAACTACTTTGTCGGTAAGATTCCTGATGATATTGACCACTTGGCTAGCCTGAGTTTTCTTAGCCTTGGTGGCAACAACTTCTCTGGTGACATTCCAGCCAGCATTGGGAGGTTAAAGGAGCTAAGAAGTCTTCAACTTTATCAGTGTCTTCTCAATGGTACTTTCCCTGCCGAAATTGGCAACTTGTCCAACCTTGAGTCCTTGTATGTGTTCTCAAACCACATGCTCCCTCCCACAAAGTTGCCATCAAGCTTGACCCAGTTGAACAAATTGAAGGTCTTTCATATGTATGAATCCAGCTTGGTAGGGGAAATCCCTGAAGCCATTGGACACATGGTGGCATTGGAGGAATTGGATTTGTCAAAAAATGATTTAAGTGGACAAATTCCCAATGATTTGTTCATGCTGAAAAATCTGAGCATACTGTATCTTTACCGGAACAGCCTTTCTGGGGAGATACCTGGAGTGGTTGAAGCATTCCACTTGACAGACCTTGATCTTTCAGAGAATAAACTTAGTGGGAAAATACCAGATGATTTGGGAAGGCTCAATAACTTAAAATACTTGAATTTGTATAGCAATCAGTTATCTGGGAAGGTACCAGAAAGCATTGCTCGTCTGCGGGCTCTGACCGATTTTGTTGTTTTTATCAACAATTTATCAGGTACTCTTCCTTTAGACTTCGGTCTGTTCTCAAAGCTTGAAACATTTCAGGTTGCATCTAATAGTTTCACAGGAAGGTTGCCAGAGAACTTGTGCTACCATGGAAGTTTAGTTGGTTTAACTGCTTATGACAATAACCTGAGTGGGGAGTTGCCAGAATCTTTAGGAAGTTGCAGTAGCCTGCAAATTCTGAGGGTTGAAAACAATAATCTTTCTGGCAACATTCCCAGTGGTCTATGGACATCTATGAACTTGACAAAAATTATGATAAATGAAAACAAGTTCACTGGTCAACTTCCTGAAAGATTTCATTGTAATCTTTCAGTCCTGTCCATAAGTTACAATCAGTTTTCTGGTAGAATTCCGCTCGGAGTGTCTTCCTTGAAGAATGTTGTGATCTTCAATGCCAGTAACAACCTCTTCAATGGTAGTATTCCACTGGAGCTAACATCTCTTCCCCGTCTAACAACTCTTCTGCTTGATCATAACCAGCTCACAGGGCCACTTCCATCAGATATAATATCATGGAAGTCCCTAATAACTCTAGATTTGTGCCACAATCAACTCTCTGGAGTAATCCCAGACGCAATTGCTCAGTTACCTGGCCTTAATATTTTGGATTTGTCAGAAAACAAAATCTCTGGTCAAATTCCACTTCAACTAGCCCTTAAGAGACTCACAAATCTCAATCTGTCGTCCAATCTTTTGACAGGGAGGATTCCAAGTGAACTAGAAAACCTTGCTTATGCCACAAGCTTTTTAAACAATTCCGGTCTCTGTGCTGATAGTAAAGTACTAAACCTTACCTTGTGTAATTCTAGGCCTCAAAGGGCAAGAATTGAAAGAAGATCTGCATCTCATGCTATAATCATAAGCCTGGTGGTAGCAGCCTCCTTACTGGCTTTGTTGTCATCATTCTTGATGATCAGAGTTTACAGAAAAAGAAAGCAAGAATTGAAAAGGTCATGGAAGCTCACTTCCTTTCAGAGGCTGAGTTTCACAAAAAAAAATATTGTGTCTTCAATGTCAGAACACAATATTATTGGCAGTGGTGGGTATGGTGCAGTATATCGTGTCGCTGTTGATGATTTAAATTATGTTGCAGTGAAAAAGATATGGAGTAGCAGAATGTTAGAGGAGAAGCTTGTAAGTTCATTTCTTGCAGAGGTTGAAATACTGAGCAATATTCGTCATAACAACATTGTAAAGTTGCTATGCTGCATCTCCAAAGAGGATTCTCTGCTCCTTGTCTATGAGTATCTGGAAAACCATAGCCTTGATAGGTGGCTACAAAAGAAAAGTAAGCCAGCAGCTGTGTCAGGTTCAGTCCTTGATTGGCCAAAGAGATTGCATATAGCCATTGGAGCAGCACAAGGTTTGTGCTACATGCATCATGACTGCTTACCGCCGGTTGTTCATCGCGATGTGAAAACAAGTAACATTCTGTTGGATTCTCAATTCAATGCAAAAGTTGCTGATTTTGGTCTGGCCAAGATGTTGATGAAGCCAGAAGAACTTGCTACCATGTCAGCGGTGGCAGGCACATTCGGCTATATTGCTCCAGGTGAAAACAAGTAACAAATGTATTGCTTCAATTAAATTTTCTATTTCATTTTTCTTTGTCACAAGTTTAGTCTAAATGTTTATTTCATGCATGAATTGCAGAATATGCTCAAACGACTAGAGTCAATGAGAAGATAGATGTCTATAGCTTTGGAGTTGTCCTATTGGAACTGACAACTGGAAAAGAAGCCAATCGTGGAGATGAATATTCATGTCTCGCGGAATGGGCGTGGCGCCACATTCAGATAGGGACTGATGTAGAAGACATTTTGGATGAAGAAATTAAGGAAGCTTGTTACATGGAAGAAATCTGCAACATCTTCAGACTTGGGGTTATGTGCACTGCTACCCTGCCAGCCAGTAGACCTTCCATGAAGGAAGTTCTTAAAATATTGCTCACCTGCAGCAATCTACTTACCAATGGAGAGAAGAATGCTGGTTTCTATGATTCTATTCCACTTCTTAAGAATTCAAAATGGGAAAACCAGGTGGAATATTATACTGATGATGATTGATGATAGCTAGGTAGTTTGCATCACAGTTTGAGTATCCTATCTGGTAATAATACAGAAAGGTGAAAAACTTTTAACAAAAGGGCTAGTCTTGAAGTCAGAATAGTAGACAATAAAACTCACAGTTTAGCTACTGTATAATTAGATAGAGTAGAACATAAATCGACTCACAGTTTAGAAGTGCTTTGCTAAGTGCAAATGGCATCTAGGCTCAGTTGTATTGAGGAGAATTGCCTCTTTATCTTGGTTTTGTTTTTATGATAGTATAAAATGGTTTTTGTGTTTTCTTTCCATAGGCACCCAAATATAAACTAAGTTAATAAGTAAAATTAGGAACAAACTCTGCTAATATCCATCGGTGAAGACAATTGGGTCTAAGTAAGAAGAAACAAAAACACACTTCTTGCTACTCGATTAATTAGTTTTCCCCATATCATGACCAACGTAGTTATGGACTTAAGGTTAAGCAGTCCATTTTTCAGTAGACCTTTCATAAAGCAAGGTCATTGAGGTACATGGAAGTAAATGTACCAGAATAAGAATAATACTTAAGTTAAAACAGAAACGGCCATTGACAAATGAAAATAAAACATAAATGTAGTAAAATTTAGTTCTCAAACTTATTAACAAGGCAATACATTATTAGATGACTGTAAATTCATTTTTACACCGACAATACATAAAAAGTGAATTCACTGTTGTTCTTACTATTCCAGCACCATTTTAGAAAAAATCATAGGATATTCAAGTTATATGCAATAACGCTTACAGACAAAACTTGGCAGGGAATAAAGTATAAACTTGTGGTTGCATCAGTTGGATAATGAGTCACATGGTTTGCCATGCCATTCTATTAGACAAAAAAGACATGCTTACCACAGTTCCCCCTCTTGGGAAGGATCCACAAATCTATGTTGTTTCTCATTAGCATATGCTATTAGTCTTAGCCTAAAAATTTAGGTAATCATCATCATCACCATCATTTTTGCTGGAAAATATGCTTTTAATATTGTCTTTGATTTTCGTACACCAAATAGAGGCAGAAGACTCATTCGGGTTGGTACCCATTCAATCTACTGGGTAAAATATGCTGACTATTATCGTCCATTTTTTGAGTTGTTTTTGTAAAAATAAAAAGAAATACAAGGGTGTTCGGGAAGTGGTGACCACTCTTCAAATAATCAGCTTTGCTGAGTTCAGATATAAAAAAACTTCGTACCCCATTACCCAGAGGCTCTTCGCTATGCGAAGGTATGGGGTAGGGATATTGTACGCAGCCTTACCCTTGCATATGCAAAGAGACTGTTTCCGGATTCGAACCCATAACCAACAAGTCACCAAGGCACAACTTTACCGCTGCACATAACCAAAATATAACAAGTAAAGCTTTGAATTGAAATCATTCACTTTTGTTTGTCAATAAATTAATCCTGGTTTATTCTTGTTGAAAACATGTTACATTACGTGACAACTCAAAAGTTTACATCTCTCCTATTATTCCTTAACGAGGGAGAGACAAACACTGTAACCAAAATAATGCTCCAGTAATTTGCCAAGAAGCAGCAAGGTTGCATTTGCAGCAAGAACACAAAGCCCTACAAATACCTCCCTCCACCCACACAGTGAACTTGGTCCACCTTTATGTTGAAAGCTCTTTAGGACTAGTAACTAAGGCTTTATTGCTTCAATCTGTTGATCTATTTAGGTATAAAAAAATGAAACTAGAGTTACACTGATTTTACTTGCCATTAAACCACATCTTCAGGACTCTGGCACTCCCAAATACTGGGAGTGAGAAGCTGCCAGAAGGGCTGCTCCAATTCCCGAGCCATCATTAGACTGCTCAATGCCAATCATCTCAGCTGCCTCGTCTCCTAACAACTCCTTTAGTGTGCTCTCCAAGGAACTTCTGAATTTTTTGTATCCTTCAAACAATCCTCCATCCAGTGCTACAACTGATTTCTGTTTCTCCCCGGCCTTTATTGTGTCTCTTCCTATTTTCTTGAGGATGCCAAAAATACCAGCAGCCGAAAGGCGGGCTCCTCGAGTAGCAACAATATCACAGAGTTGCACAACAATCTTCCGCATTTTCAGGGATGTGCTATTGATCTGAAAAGAAAGGAAAACAGTAAGAAACCTAATCACTTCCTTTAGGGGAGTAGAAATACAAACCAGCTATATTTGTTAGGTGTCCTTAACAAAATGTGGATGAATTTGTTTATATAATGAAAGACCACAAACAACTTATTCACCAAAATTTCCTACTGTTTATATTCAATTAATGAAAAACAATTAACGTGATATAAATGTGTGAATAAGCGTGCATATTTTTATTCAATATGGTCAGAAAAGCTTGCATACCTCTAATATATCCTTCAATTTGTTTCCAACCACCTTCAGATCCGAAGATGTATCATGATGCATTACAACTATGTGATATGTCCTGTTACATCCCATAAAAAAAACGACACAAAAAAACTCAGAAAGCTCCAATACAAATAAAATAAATGGTCAAAAAATAAGAATGAGAATAGTGCCACGCAAATGAAGATGTGTACAACTCAAATGGGGGGAACACAGGTGATATGGTGTAAATATACCCCCCACAGTTTGATTAGCATATAAGAAATTTTCCGAGTTGTTATAATTCCCAAATCTCATCCTATGTACACTATCAATTTTTGGCATCACTCAACCATCCAAAATAAGACTAATTAGGAGGCAATGAAAATGGTTTTTATGCTTGCTTGGAAGATAAAAAATGAAGAAAAGAAAAGGAGAGGCCACTATTTGCATTCCACTCTTCATAAAAAAATTCATTGGACTTTTGAATAACAATGTAAAGTAAATAATTCATACATAGAAATACATTATTATTATTATTCACACATATTTATTCAAAGATTATAGCCATGAAGAATATATGATCAGTATATAGCATGGTATTCCTTTATCCTTCACCTAATAAATGAGAGGAATGGAAACCGCTCAATCCTGTCATTTTGCACATTTTACTCTGCATTTATAAACCATAAAATCCACAAATCTCCATTGTCACTCTTTCTCTAGTTTCCACTTTTCCTACTAGCTAGCTAACAAGTATGTCCCAAAAGAGGCAATAATATCCCAATTTGGTACTGCAGCATTCTTGTGCTGATTACAGGTTTCAAAATGAAAGAAAAGAAACTATGAGCTCATGTCAATGGTAAGAAATGAGATAGAAGTGGAAAAAGGTGGATTCAGCAGTCTTTTAAATTAAATAGATGATACTAAGATGGCACATGAGAAGAAGTCTGAACAGAGCATGCACTTTAGCTTGCTCAAATTAATAATTCAACCAATTAATATGGAGACAAAATTTCTGAATCATTATTGCCTTGCTGTCAAGGTAGAAATACAATAAATTTATAAAATAAGGCCAAATAGCAAATTAATAAGTATAATTCAAGAAAATTAGGGAATGTTTGGTTGGATAAATTATCATACCTAAGTATGAAAGGAATTCTCAATTTTGGAGGAACAGTATCTCCAAAGAAGTCAGCTTCTTCAGCCATCTTCAACAAAACTCTCCTTACAATGTCACCCAAATACATACCAGAAATTATCTTCTCAAAAATCTGCAAACAAGAGTTGAAGAGTATTATAAATGCACATTAGTCATTTAAGCCAATAATTGATAGATAGCCATTACCTGTTCTCCAGGGTTTAAGCTCTCTGCATCTAAGGCTTGATCATATTCTGTTAGAGGAAGATGGGAGGAATGGAAATCACCCCACTCCATGTTTATAACCTATAGAATCAATAAATAATCAGCAAGCTTTGGCACACAGCTAATCATTACCTTCTTCATGGAATCATGGTAAACACAGTTCTATCACACAATAAAAAAAGTGTCATATAACCTGCTTACCGTCTCTCTTGATTTTGGTCGAAGACCATGCCATTTTGGAATTGCATGTGCACTCTCTACATAAGCTGCATTTGTTCCAGTACCAACAATCACTCCAGCAACAACATCCTGATTGCTGAATCTTGCTCTAGCTACTGTTCCGACTGTGTCATTAACCTAAATCACATCACCAAGTTTTGTCTCTGGTTCAAGACATTAAGTAACCAGGAAATTTAAAAGAAAAAAAATTGAAACTACAAAACTCATTGATCTAAATTTTCCGCCATATAGAAACTGAAAATTATTCTCAAAGCCAGACTAAAGGGGAAAAAGAAAACAAGACAAACAGGAAGAGAAGTAGCACTGACTAGAGCTGCAACACGCATATCCAGACCAATTTTATCGAAGGACTTGGTTAGTTCACCCACCACATCTTCTCCAACCTACAAACCACCCAAACAGAATCAGTAAAAGAGTAACTGTCAATAAAAGTTTACCTGAGAAAGAGAAAATTGGTAGACGGGGGATTCTACATTTGAAAAGAGTTCATATGATACATTTGTGAACTACAAAAGGTTAGCATAGTAAATTCCTGAGTCAGAAAAATATAATGCAAAAGCAGTAGTGTTACTTGTATATGCTGACAGGGACAGAATACTCATGCATGTATCTGGATTATGCACCATAATCACGATCAAAACAAATGAGATGACAATAAGAAAGAATGGCAAGGAAAATAGACTTGAATATAGCAAAATCAAGGTAATAAGAATTACCATATCCTCAATATTGAAACTCTTAGTCCACTTTATTAGATTCCCAGATGCAATTGATGTTTGCCTCACTGGAAAGGAGAAGGTAAAACCCAGTTCCCTTTGTCTGCCAGGGGGAAGGTGAAATTCTTCAGGCTCAGAACTAACGAACTTTGCAAGTTTAGCTGCCACAAAATCAAATAATTCCTGCAATCTCATAATAATATATTTAAGAGAGCGATCAGGCAGGCTCATAACTCTGATAGATTTTCTCAAAACTGACTTACATGTGAAGAACCAGTCATCAAATGAGGAGGAATGGAAACTTTTTCAGACTCTAGATTGACAACACCTTTCTCCTTCCCACCTAAATGCACGCGAAGGGTTCGAAAGTTTGTGCCACCAAGGTCTAACGCATAAAATACTCCTTTCTCATCCCTATAAACAAAGGAACAAAGTAAAGAATGAGCCAGAAAAGGAAGAAACCTTCAAGAACTAAAATTCGTACGACAAAAATGTTTATCTACTTCTTTTTCCAATTAAAAAAACATGGAAAAACTTAGTCATTCTTTTCCTAGAAGTGCTTAAAGAGAAGTTTATTCAAACAAGGCCTTACTTCACAGAGATAATATGAAAAACCAAACAGAAATTCACTAAGCAATCATGTAGTATAACAAAAACATGAAAACCAGTTATGCAGGGTGAAATTAAAACAGAAAAAGCAAATTCTAAGAAAAGGGTGATTGATTGAACAAACCCAGAAGGGAGATTATCAACATAAGTGATCAACATCTTGAGCTTGCTGCCACCTTCAGAAGCAAGACCTTCATGCATCTCAACGTTCATGGCATCAGCAACCTGTCTCAGCTTCCCAATTGGGGTCCCACACTGCTCCTCAAACTCTTTCACAATAGCCACCGCGCGACCCCACTTTCCGGAGCTCCTCATGCGGTGGCGCACCACCAGCGCCACCGCCACCGCAGCACACGCCGCAGCCGTGCAAACCACCGCCACCTTCCCCATTGTTAATATTAAATCGGAGTCAAGACAACCTCTTTTTGGCAGCGGTCAACTGTGCTGGAAATGTGAAGAAGAGAAGAGTATACCAACTTCCCTCCTTTGATTACCAAAGAAAGAAAGATGAAATTTTTAAATTTTGAGTGGGCCATAAAAAGTTTTGTTTGTTTAAGCTTCAGATTGCCAAGGGCATGCATCGGTGAATATAGTAAAAAAACGTTGTCCTTGGTAATGCTGAAGAGAAGTTAGCTTTTTATATTCTACTACCTTAGTTTTCAGGGTGCATTGATGGATTCAGTGCCATGTTCTACCTGACTCAGAAACAAGCACAGTGAAATGTGACAAATTTTAATAGAAGGAACAGGCAAAGTTTATTGAAGCTATAGAAGGGTTATTCATTGTTCTTGAGATTCATTCATTGTATCCTATAATTGTGTTTCAAACAAAAAGTGCCCACTTGAATTTAAAGCTTCGTTTTTTTGTCATAGTTTTCGGAATGTATTTTTACAGTATAGAAACTAATTTTGGGAACAGAGGTGGTTGTGAAGAGCAGCTTACTTCCTCCAATGTCCATTGGTTAAGATAGTTGGTGGCCAACGTAGTTATGATTAAGAATTTCATTTTTCAGTTGTCTTTCAAAAAGCAAGGGCATTGAGGATAAGACACTAAACATGGAAGTAAATGTGCCAGAATAAGAATAATCCTCAAGTTGAAACTGAAACGGCCGTTGACAAATGAAAATAGGATAGTAAATGTAGTAGAATTTATTAACATGGCAATACATTGTTACATGACCAGTACAAATTAAATTCACTTTTGTCTCTTTACTGTCTCAGTACCATATTGCAAAAAATCATAGGATATTTGGCAAGGAATGAAGTATAAACTTGTGGATGCATCAGTTGAATAATGAGTCACATGGTCTGCCAAGCAGTTCTGTAAGACAACAGACATGCTTGCCACAAATCTCTGTTGTTTCTCTCCTGCAAATGCTTAGTACATGTTTGGATATCTGTTGCAAACGCATGGTTGCAAAATGAAATTTGCAAAAGCATTCCCACCCTTTTTTTTGCGTTCAGTTTGTGGTGGACCATTGAATTTAGTCTTGCACAACAAGTTGGACCGGAAACCCAACATGCTATTAGTCTTAGCCTAATAAGTTGGGTAAGTATTATCATCAACATTATTGTTGTAAAATATGCTTGTAATGTTGTCTTTCATTTCCCTCCACCAAATGGATGCAAAAGACAGTTACCACATTAGGGTTCATACACATTAAAAAAATATGCTAACTATGATCGTCCTTTGAGTTATTTTTGTTAAAACAAAAACAGACAAGGAATTTTGGAAGTGGTCACCACTATTCAGATAATCAGCTAGCTTTTCCCAGTTCAGATATTATAACCAAAAAAATAAAATAATAAATAAACTCAACTCTTCATTGATAACTCGCAAAAGCCTTGAATTGAAATCATTCACCTTTGTCAATAAATTAATCCTGACTTATTCTCATTGAAAACATGTTACATTGGGAAAACGAGACAACTCAAAAGTTTACATCTCTCCTATTATTCTTTGATGTGGGAGAGACAAACACTGTAACCAAAACAATGCACCAGTAATTAGCCGAGAAGCAGCAATGTTGCATTTGCAGCAAGAAGAACACAGCCCTACAAATAACTCCACTGTGGACTTGGTCCACCTTCCTGGTTAAAAGCTCTCTAGGACTAGTAACGAAGACTTTTCTGCTTCAATCTGTTGATCTAGTAGGTATACAAAAAAATGAAACTAGTGTTACACTGATTTACCTTGACATTAAACCACATCTTCAGGACTCCTGCACTTCCAAATACTGGGAGTGAGAAGCTGCCAGGAGGGCTGCTCCAATTCCAGAGCCATCATTAGACTGCTCAATGCCAATTGTCTCAGCTGCCTCATCTCCCAACAACTCCTTTAGTGTACTCTCCAAGGAACTTCTGAATTTAGTATAGTGTTCAAACAATCCTCCATCCAGTGCTACTACTGATTTCTTCCCGTCCTTTACTGTGTCTCTTCCTATTTTCTTGAGGATGCCAAAAATACCAGCAGCAGAAAGGCGGGCTCCCCGATTAGCAACAATATCACAGAGTTCCACAACAATCTTCCTCATTTTCAGGGATGTGTTATTGATCTGACAGAAAGGAGAACAGTGAGAAAACCGAATCACTTTCTTTAGGGGAGTAGAAATAGCAACCAACCTATATTTGTTAAGTGTCCTTAACAAGATGTGGATGAATTTGTTAATAATGAAAGACCACAAACAATAAATTTACCAAAATTTCCTGATTTCTATATCTAATTCAAGAAAAACAATTAACATGATCTAAATGTGCGAACAAACAAGCATATTTATATTCAACATGGTCAGAAAGCATCCATACCTCTAATATATCCTTCAATTTGTTTCCAACCACCTTCAGATCTGAAGATGTATCTTGATGTATTGCAGACATGTCAGGTGTCCTATACATCACATAAAAAAAGACATGAAAAACTCAGAAACCTCCAATACATACAAATAAAAAAAATAGTAAAAAATGAATGAAAATAGTGGCATACACATGAAGATGCATACAACTCAAATTAGGGGAAAACAGGTGATACAGTATAAATATGACCCCCCTCCCTTACAAGTTTGATAAGCATATTAGAAACTTGATATTAAAATTTTGTACAGTGTGCTCAGGGCTCTTAGTACCCTAAATCAAGGGTTGAAATTGTAATTAGTTTTAGATTATCATATATGTATTTGATTTCAAATTTTCACCCTTGATTTCTTAATTAATGGTTATTATTGCACTTTACCCTCTAAAGTGCACCTCCTTATTTTACAGGAGCTAAATCCATCAATTTTTTGGCATTGCTTAACCATCCAAATTCCAAAAAGACTAATTAGGAGGCAAAGAAAATGAGCTATCAGAAGTAGAACTGTTATGCCTGGTAAGAAAAAAAAATGAAGAAAAGAATAGGAGAGGCTACCATTTGCATTTCACTCTTCACCAAAAAATTCATTGGAGTTTTGAACAAAAATGTAAAAGAACAATTCAAACATGGAAATACATTCTCATGATTCACCAGTATTTATTCAAAGATTACAGTCATCAAGAATATATGATCGGTATATAGCATGGTATTCCTTTAGCCTTCACCAAAAATAAATTAGAGGGATAAAAACTTTGTTCAATCCTGTCATTTTGTTCATTTTTTACTCAGATTTAAAAACCATAAAATCCATCCATCTCCATTTTCAATCTTTCTCTAGTATGCACTTTTTCCTACCAGCTACTAAACATGTTCTCAAAATAGGCAATATTAACCCAATTTGGTACTGCAGCAATCTTGGGCTAATAATAATTTCAAAATGAAACAAAAGAATGATGAGCAAATGTCAATGGCGAAATCTGAGATAGAAGTGTACAAAAGTGAACTCCGCAGTCTTTTAAATTAATAGATGATAATAAGATGGCACGTGTGAAGAAGACTGAACAGAACATACATTTTAGCTTGCTCAAATTAATAAATCAACCAATAAATATGCAGACAAAAGTTTCTGAATCATTGATGCCATGCTGTCAAGGTAAAAAAGTACAAGAAATTTCTAAAATAAGGCCAGATGGCAAATTAACAAGTACAATCAGAGACAATGAGTAAATGTTTGGTTGCATAAATTGTCATACCTAAGTACGAAAGGAATTCTCAATTTTGGAGGAACAGTATCTCCAAAGAAGTCAACTTCTTCAGCCAACTTCAACAAAACTCTCCTTACAATTTCACCCAAATACATACCAGAAATTATCTTCTCAAAAATCTGCAAACAAGAATTGAAGAGTATTATAAGTGCACATTAGTCATTTAAACCAATGATAGATAGATAATCATTACCTGTTCTCCAGGGTTTAAGCTCTCTGCATCTAGAGCATGATCATATTCTGTTAGAGGAAGATGCGAGGAACGGAAATTACCCCACTCCATGTTAATAACCTATAGAATCAATAAATAATCATTACCATCCCATTAGCTGCCTCATGGAATCATTATAAACACAGTTCTATCACACAAGAAAATAAGTGTCATATAATCTGTTTACCATCTCTCCTGATTTTGGTAGAAGACCATGCCATTTTGGAATTGCATGTGCACACTCTACATAAGCTGCATTTGTCCCAGTACCAAGAATCACTCCAGCAATGACATCCTGATTGCTGAATCTTGCTCTAGCCACTGTTCCAACTGTGTCATTAACCTACATCACATCACCAAGTTAGGTTTTGTCTCCAGTTTAAGGCCTTAACTAACCAAGAAAGTTAAAAGAAAAAAAAATTGAAACTACAAAACTCATTAATTGAAATTTTCTGCCATATACAAACTGAAAATTATTCTCAAAGCCAGACTTTAGGGGGAAAAGAAAACAATTTATAAAGAAAGGAAAGTGGAACTGACTAGAGCTGCAACATGCATATCCAGACCAATTTTTTCTAAGGACTTGGTCAGTTCACCCACCACATCTTCTCCAACCTACAAACAACTCAAACAGAACCCAATAAGAGAAACTGTCAGAATACCCTGCTCAATTTAAGAGAGAAAAAACAAAGAGAAAACTAGTAGAAGGGGGATTCTCTATTTGAAAAGAGTTCATATGATATACATTTGTGTCTTGTGAACTATAAAAGGTTAGCATAGTAATATATGGACTCAAAAAGTATAATGCAAAAACAGTAGTGTATGTGCTGAAAGAGACAGAATACTCATGCATGTACCTGGATTATGCATGATAATCATGATCAAAACAAATGAGATGACAGAAGGACAAAATGGCAAGGAAATGCAGATATAATTGAATATAACAAATCAAGGTAACAAGAATTACCGCATCCTCAATATTGAAACCTTTAGTCCACTTTATTATATTCCCAGATGCAATTGATGTTTGCCTCACTGGAAATGAGAAGGTAAAACCCAATTCCCTTTGTCTGCCAGGGGGAGGGTGTAACTCTTCAGGCTCAGAACTAACGAATTTTGCTAGTTTAGATGCTATAAAATCAAATAATTCCTGCAATCCCATAATTAATATATTTAATAGACAAGTTAGGCTCATTACTCTGATAGATTTTCTCAAAACAGACTTACTTGTGAAGAACCAGTCATCAAATGAGGAGGAATGGAAACTTCATCAGACTCTATTTTGACAACACCTTTCTCCTTCCCACCTAAATGCACGCGAAGGGTTCGGAAGTTTGTGCCACCAAGGTCTAATGCATAAAAGAGTCCTTTCTCATCCCTATAAACAACGGAACAAAGTAAAGAATGAGCCAAAAAAGGAAAAAGCATTCAAGAATTACAAACTCATGACAATATTTATCCACTTGTTTTTCATCAATTAAAAAACATAGAAAAACTCAGTCAATCAAACTCCATCCTTCACCATCTTGCTTTTAGATTACCCAGAACACACCACAAAAAAATCCAAAGCCTTATGTACGACTAAACTGTTATCATCTAGTGGGACATTAACAACTGTATCCTTTTATCACCACAACTGATCAACAAAGAATTGTTGGAAAGCACAGAAATTTTAAGAGTCACACATAGCCACCCTGTAAGAAATAACGACCAACAGCTAAATCATCATTCATTTATGCTATGTTTGGATAAACTTCCGAATAAGCATTTATAGGAGAAGAAAAAAAAAAGATAAAGTGAATTGAGCCTCTTCCATAAGTTAAAATTATCTTATATACAAGCTAATTTATAGTTCCTGTTTATATAAAGTTCTCTATAAGCACTTACAAGAGAAGAAAATACGAAGAAAAAATGAAATAAACTTCTCCCATAAGTGTTTATGGAGAAATTTATCCGAACAGGGCCACAAAAAGCTCTCTAATTTAGCTTTCCCAATAAGATAACTTTAACCCGTGAAAGAAATTTAATTCATTTTATCGCCTTCTTAATCTCCCACAAGTGCTTATCCAAACAAGGTCTTGCTTTCTTACTTCACAAGGCCTTAAAATGAAAAACCAAACAGAAACTCACCAAGACATCATCATGTATAACATAAAAAACATGAAAACCGGTTATGGAAGAGTGAAACTAAAGCAGAAAAGGCAGATTCTAAGAAAAAGGTGATGGATTTACGAACCCAGAAGGGAGATTATCAACATAAGTGATCAACATCTTGAGCTTGCTGCCACCTTCAGAAGCAAGACCCGCGTGCATCTCAACGTCCATGGCGTCAGCAACCTGTCTCAGCTTCCCAATTGGGGTCCTACACTGCTCCTCAAACTCTTTCACAATAGCCACCACGCGACCCCACTTTCCGGAGCTCCTCATGCGGTGGCGCACCACCAGCGCCACCGCAGCACACGCCGCCGCCGCGCAAACGACCGCAGCTCCGACCGCCACCTTCCCCATTGATACGCGGGTGAAATCGAATCTAATATAATCTTTATCTATCGAGGAGACAAGAGACAACCTTTTTTTATTTTTTTTGCTTTTTCGAAACTACCGAGATTCTATCTTTTTCTTACTCGTACGCCATGGTCGATGTCAGAACATGCGGCTTATTACAATGAATGGACCCAGAAAATAAGGAGTGCCTACACAATAAAATTATTACTCTATAGATAAATAAATAAATAATAAAGAATAATTGCGTGGAAAAATGAAAAACACCGTAACCTCGAAGTTCTAATAATTATCTCCAATAGTAATATTTATTTGAAAAAACTTTATGTTTAATAAATATGCATTAAATTCTTTATTTATTTAACATAAGAGGTAAATTATTTTTAAGTTTAATAATTATATACTAATACTGTAAAATATTTTTATATTATTATTTAATTATAATTTATTATTAATGTGATTTTAAAAGTAATTATTATAACAATCCATAAACATAGCCCATGTAAGACTTTTTAACAAATGAATGTATCAGTATAACGTTTTTTTCTTATATATATCTTTAGTGACAATTTTGTACATGTTATTATTCAATAAAATATGGACAGTAGAAGATAAACTACACGTCTTTATCATTACTGTTGAATTATTCTTAAATTTGATTGAAGTTTCCAGATTAAAAAGGCTAAGGTGAATTGATGTCAAAAAGTATCAACTACTATCAAATAATTGGGGGGTAAACAATTTAATTTTTCTAGAATAAATGGTATATATAGATTAATGTTTATGTTGTTATTTAATTACAAATTATTAAGTATAAATTTTTATAATAATTATCTTAAAAATGATTTCAAAATTAATTTTTATTAGATTACAATATAACTTACACCATCAATGCCTATTAATTTCTTGTTCTTACAATATGTTTGGATATGCATATGACCATATAAGATGTGGATAAAGATATATAATTTACAAGAACTTGCTTCAAAGAACGTGCATTGAAATGGATGATAAATACATTAACTTTCAATTTAAATTAAAATTATTGATAAACTAAGCTCAATTTCAAATTAACGATAAATACATTATTTTTTTTCCACTTGATATACTTTCTCACTGAATAGTAGTTAATTAAATTTAATTTTTATTGATATAATGAGTACAGTATCTGTTCGGTGTTAGTTGCCGTATGTAGGCCAAAACATGTGGTGCATGGAGCTTCTGTATTTGGTATTGTCCTGGCTTAAATTATCACATGCAAAATGGGCCATCCTCAATTTGGAATTGCCTTATCAACTCTTTTAACAACCTTGTTTCATATCGTGAGTGTGTGTGTGTGTTGTGTTTTTCTTTTTATTCTATTTTTTTACTTTGGATTCCACAACATTCTTTTTGTCGGTTGTATATAATTTTGATTTTGATAACGTATTGTAGCACTCTTTCCAAAAGAAAATGGAAGTAATGAAGACACGTACCATGACATAATTGTGACGGCAATAGTGTATCGTAGTTGCAAGGACTCTTTTTTTATGGTACTTCGATGATCCAAGTTTATTTGTGTTCTGAGGAACATGTAAGATACAACAATCTTATGATCATCAATTGGAGTTGGGTTCAGCAAAAGAAATTATTAATCTCTCATACTATAGTAAAGTTTGAATATCCACATAAAAGAAGATAAATGTTATGATTCATTTGAAAAGATGAACACAGTTAGGTAACATAATTATTCATGTTATGAAACACAACTTGTTCTATTACTACCACCTGTCTTCACAGACGGTTGACCACGAATATGCTTAGATTTTGCAAATATTTGACCACCAATTAATGGATTTTCGTTTAGAAAGGATTTTGCTCATTTCTAGGCTCCAACTTGGATGAAAAGGAAAAAGTGGATGTTGACCCTTCTATTTCAGTGTGCGCCCAACTTCAGTCATTGTTTACTTTAAATTTTTAAGTAAATAATGATATGTTAAATTTTAAATTTCATAAACCTAAATTAAATTAATTATGGAGTTTTGAAAGTGGAATTTTATACCGCATTCGAATAAAATTTCTTATAAAATTATCTTATATTTCTTCGGTTCCTATAAGATTCAAAGTTTAAAATAATGCATATTTTTTTTATAATTTTTATTGTATTAATTATTTTTATATTAGAAATATTTTTTTAAAATAAAGAAATAAAATATATTAACTAATAATTAAAAAATGGTATATTAATGACAAAAATAATTTTAAAAAAATAGAAAATTTAAGGAAAATTTATTGTTATTAATTAAATTAATATTTTTTTAGTAGGAAAAAACATTTTAATTGATGTAAGAGTATAAGCCATACCCTTAGTTACAAAGTCTTAGTACATCATGAATGAATTAATAACAAGTACTGTAACATACCCTTTCACACGGTTATGTATTACTTGATAGTGAAACATATTTTAATTGATAACCGCAGGTTCCTACCCAGCAAATTAAATATCCCTGTTACACAATAATTATGCCACCCAAATGAAAGTTTCTCGTGCTCGACCTTGTCCTTGAATTTTTGCATGATCATTGATTTCTGCTTTCCACCATCATAAGTGACCAGCTGCATTAAAGTTCTCATCTATCCCATTAAGGATGCTGAATTGTTTGTCATCCACTGAATATATGAAACAGAAAACGATGCATCAAAAGCTGATAACCAAGACCAACAATTAAAGAGAATGCTTCGAATAACATCCTCATAGTGAAATTGTTTGTCCTGAAAAATGCAGCTGTTTCTATTATTCCATAAATTCCATGTGATAGCACACCATAGGGTCTTCCATCTATCAGACAAATTTGGTTTCCCACTTGGTATTACATGTTGTTCAAAATGAACACATGCAGTGTTTGGTGACACAAAATCAATGTCTAACCTGCATGAAATAATTCCAAATGCGACTTGATTTTTTTACAGCTGAACATAATATGTTTTGTTGATTCTTCCAGTTCATTACAAAATGGGCACTTAGAATTCCAATTTTTTTAATCTTATAAATTAGACAATTGAATCTTATTTATAAAAATGGAGGGAGCAACAAATATCATACGAATTAGGAATGCATATAATTAAATACGAAATAAACAACTGTATTTACTTATTTTAAAGACAAGGTCATTGTAAAAGAATTTCATCTGAATTTGTATGTGTTGAGTGAATGACTTGAAAAGAAGAAGAAAGAAACACAATTGTGATGCTTTACTTGTTTGAAAAATCCTTTCAAAAAGAAACTTGTTTGAAAAAGTAGAGAAGAAAAATTGTGTTCAAACATGTACTACTTTCCCCCCCCTTTTTTTAATTATATTATTTTCTTAATTACAAATAGAACAATGCTTAAAGTCAAAAAATTATTTTCGTGAAGCTCATGCGAAAATTTTAAAAAATAAACTAAAACAAGTGGGTCTCGTTTTGTGAGTAATTTATATATTTTAATGAACAAGTGTATTCGATCCTTGGTGAACGGGATTCTAATCAATCAAAATAACAAAGCATTGTTTAAATTACAAAATCAAACTAATGTAATTTAATTGAATTTCATCGTCGGTTGCTCCATTTTAAAATTTTATAGAAAAAAACATGCATAATATAATAAGTAAAAAAATAGTCAGATAATACAGTTGACACTTGACAGTGAAACTAGTGGCCAAGTGGATGTAGGCACCACTCCATCATGAAAATTGAAATACTGGACTGTATCCTGTTTCTAGTTTGCCATAAAATTTTCTATAATTTTTACTTTTTATTCTTATTAAGAAAAAAATTATCTTAAAATAATTATTATTTTAATTTTTTAATATAATATTAATTATTTTTTCATCTATATCTCTTATAATATTAATAGTGAATAATAAACTTTATAAATAAATTAATGATAATTTCATATTAATTTTATAAAACCATTATTATCTATAATTTATTATATTATTATTTTTGTGTAAAACAACCTAAAATGAAAATTATTTTAGCAAGGAATGAGTATCTTTCTTTTTCGATTTACTAAATTGTTTTCTCCTACCAAATTATTTGTCAAAGTTAATTTCTTTGAAATGGGAAGTCATACTAAAACATCTTTTATGTATTTAAATTCCGAATTTTCAACTGTTGTCCTAACTTGACCAATATCAATTGAATGCAGAATGCATAATGGCAGCCAATCAGTCCTGTTTAACGAATAAAGATTTCATTTTCTTATATTTGCATTTAGTATGATATTGTAATTGTAATTTTAGGTGAAATAGATACAATAAAACATATTCAAAATTACTTATACAAAATCTGACTATAACACGTGATACATAATTATATATATTTTTATCCTTCTATTGTACAGGTTCTAGGAATCATAAAATGTGGGTTCATATGCTATTATTGTACAAGGGCCACCACATGCTTTATCTTTACGATATGGTTGGGCTTGTAAGTTACAGTTGGGCTTTTATTATCAATTGATTGGGTCCAGTCAGGTTGTGATTTGAAGTGCAACCGAATCATATGAAAATTACTTGTCGCAACAATGGAATGTAAAATTGCATTTTGGACTAGTGTTTTTGAAATGTAAAAAATGTCACTAATCCAAAATGTAAAATTTTCAAAAAATAAAAAAGGTACAGAAAGTAATTTTGAAGGTGCAAGAAGCAATGTTAAATCGGTCAAGTCCTAAATCACTAGGTTAATAGTGGAACCAATAAATAACTGATTACACTATATAACCTTAGCTCTTTTTAAAATTTTAAAATTTCATACTCTGCTTTTTAAAAAAAAAATCCATAAAATCATTTCACAAATTAATATAATTCTACTCTAAAGCTGATTAATTTTATTATTATTTTGTTTATCATATTTCATATTTTGCTTTATTTAGTTCATTGTTACTATTATTATTTTGTTTATTATTTTATATTTTTTGATTATTTTTTTAATTTATGAATATGTTATCGTGCCAATTTTATCTAACAAAGGCTATCATCCACTCTTAAGAGTACTTGTTTATGCTTCATATATTTTGATTGAGTTAATGTATTATAAAATTATTAATTTTAAATTAAGATATACTATAAATATGATTTTTTTCATAGAATTATTCTTTTGTGTCATATTAACTACTACTATTAAGGTTCCCGTGCAAAAATATGTGTTATATATATATATATATATATATATATATATATATATATATATATATATATATATATATATATATATATATATATATTAAAACATCAATAGATAAAAAAATGCAAAAGCAATGTTTGATTGTGTTTGTTTTTTCTTTGCTTCATATTGATCACATGAATGTAAAATCGCTTACAACATTATAATGATTATATGTTGAAATAAAAAACAGAAATAAGAGAAAATAAACTAGACTTCTTATGTTTTGATTAAATTAATATATATGATTGAAATAAGAACAAACATTATAACTTATAAATACGTTATCGTGCCAGTTTTATCTAAAAAAATGCCATAATGCACTCTTAAGAGTACGTGTTTAGGCTTCATATGTTTTGATGATCAAATTAATATATTGTTAAATTATTAATTTTTAAATTAAGATATACTATAAATATTATGTTCGTCGTATATATTCTAATATTGTGTGCGGGGCAAAGTGGTTACTAAACTCATAAAATACTCAAAGGATTTTAGGCAACAACAGTCAACCCAGTCTCCTTTATCCTTTTGTGTGATATTAACTATGAGCAGTGAGGATACAAGGGTGCGACAATTACCTTAAAAAATGTTAGAGTATAGGAAAAGAATGGAATGGGGTGTTAGGGTTAGCTAAGAGATAGGAAGGGGTAAAGTATAGGGAATAAGGGTATTTAAGTCCATTTAAGGTCTGGGTTTTTAATTATAGGGTACACCAAAATAAAATGGGGTGCTCTAATGTTCTGTTATTGAAGTAAAAGGTACCGTCTTTTTCTTTTCTTGAAATAAATACCTATCAACAAAATAGATTATCTACAAGGCCTTAGGAAATTAACATGCCGAAGATAAAAACTTTGGGTAAACGTCACCAACTCTAAGCATATATGTTGTGAATTTCGTGTTAGGAAAATGTAAGAATGACAGCAAAAAGAAAGATTTTCAAACGTAGTCTTGTAGAAGCTTAAAATAGGTGCTGATATTAGAGAATTTTTCTTTATTTCTTTTTAGAAACATGTGGTCTATTTATGGTGCATGGGGTTTACTTAGTAAAACGCTTGAAGCCCACATGAATCCATAGAATATATGCTTCATAAACCCGCATGGTTGGAATACTTAAGCATTGGACCCAAAAAATGAGAAATTTGCAGTGGATTTTTAGAAGAAAAAAAAAGATACAATGAATGAAAATTTGTTGGGCCTAACTACTAAGCTTGAAGTTCCATTTGGCTGGTTTTACCAAAATATAATAATAATAATAATAATAGACAAATGCACTTTAGTTGATTGTGAAGCATATTCAAATAATTTGAGTACTACTAGATACACAGGCGTTAAATATTTAAAGAGAAAACTTTATAATTAATAATAATCTTATTTAATTTGAGCATGATTCTCTCCCATAAAAATTATGATACATTAATAAAAAAAAAGTGGCCGGATGCTATCAAAGAGATTAATTCATATTTAACTACCAAAACCAAAATAATCTACGCATCACTATGGTCCATTTCCACCCAACAATCACCTTGTAAAATAAAAAGAAAAGGAGAAAAGGAGAATGATGCGTCACCAACTAGTTAACACCAATTAGTTAACACTTAGATATCAATAATTACACGTACAGTAATTACATTCTTTTATTCACTTTCTTTAGTGAAAGTTAGATATCAAGATTCAGCCCATGTATTTTTTTTATACATTATTAATTAACACTTTGGCCTCAATCCCGTCTATTATTTATGGTGTATGCGATCCTATGATTCTCATAGCTGATATTATTTTTCTTTCCCTTTCTATTCAGCGGTATCATCACCATTTATAGTCTAGGAGAATGTGAAATTAATTCTGCTTGATGCGTAATTTAATGGGAGGAAAAAAAAAAGTTAGTAGTATTAATTAATAAAGGGCCTGTTCTAGGGTTCTTCACCTAAAATTCACTGCTAATAAGAAAAAAACTATTAGTAAGCCAAGCCATGTTGAAGATATTTTTATTTAAATATCATTTTGAGGATACGGCAATCATTCTCTCTCACCCCACCGTTGATATCACCTTTTCTTCCTACAATGAAACTGATTAGACAGAAACCAAATACTAATCAATGAGTAACTTGGATTCTATGGAAAGAAAATTAAGAGAGAAGATGATGACGATGACGATGATGCTTATGTTAAACAAGATGGTAGTAGCATTGTTCGTTGCAGTGTGCGGGCCACACTTTTCCTTAATGATAGTTGGGGACTGGAGATAATAAAAACAACTTGGTGAGAGCAACAGGTAAATGAGGCATAAGCCACACACTATCCATCTTGAAGCAATTAGTGTGTGTGTGTGCAAGAGCAGGACCAAAATCATCTAGCCCCTCAACTCACTGTGCTGCAACAGACACTTCTCTATCAAGCTATAGTTACTTTCAACTCTAATAATTAGATAAAAGATATCTCCAAGTAGTTTTCGTGAAATTAGATTCTTAAGCAAGCAAAAGCTTTTACCTAAATTATTCTTTGACAGCTTGCTATGATGTTACTAATTTGACATCTTTCTATGTCTAGATAATCCCACATGTTAAATATACATATTATTTTCACTTAAAAACTCTTGTGGTTGTAGCAAATAGTTTTAATTTTCTTAGCTTGTTAATGTTGTGCAATGGAATAGGGTGTTAAAATAAACATTACACACTCATCAGTTCCGGCATCAAAGGAATTCTGCTCAACAAGATAACTTTTTCTTTGTCCCTAAGGAGGTTTTGAATCACAAGCAAGATCACAAACACGCGAGAATCACTCACAAAATGAAGGCCCTTGTTGACTAATGTATGTGCTCCTTATTCCTTATTTTGGTGGAGCTGATTCTGACCTTTTTGTTGGTCTCATGGAATTCAACCAGAATGATCCTGTAATGATTTCATTCCATATGAGTTAATAATAAACCTTTATATATTGCAGGCCATGTGTCTTGAACAAATGAAAAAAAAATGAGCCCCAAAATCCAACCATATCCAAATATAATCATTCCACGTTGTATTTTGGTTGAATTTCTGCCTGCCTAGTGAAAATGTTGCTTGATTTCTACATGAGTATATCTAGTTTGTCAACACATGATCATCTTTTGTAATGCTCCATTGTTATAATGGTTGATGCTGACTTCATGCCTTTTATTATTCGACCAATACAAAGAATGTTAGACGTCTAGAAATTTAATCTAGAAAGAGGGGTCTTGTGAGCTTTGAAGGGTTAGGAATTTATTTCATGCTTCATATCATGGACTACTTTATCCCAGAAAAGCATTCATTTTCAGCCTTCAGGACCACTAATTAGTACGTGGGGTAGAGAGCAATCTCTATCTACTACGTTTATGGAATCCGCGCTTTATGTTTACCTCTGCAAAAGAAGCAGGATATTTGGATCTAACACTACACTAAAATCCCATTTAAGCAGAAGCTACCCCACATGGTAGCAATCAGCAATTGCCACAGGGAATGCACTGTTACATTTTCTGTCTTTTCTTTGGGGGTAGGGTATATACACTATATAGTCGGGTAAGAAGCTGAGCTAATGTCTTTTCTGTCTTTTCTTTAAATATGCAGTCAAAAGTTCAATCCTCAGTGGTTCACGTATATGAACAAATATTTGTTTGAAGTGGTCAAACCATTAAAAGAATCTTGATACCTCCATAAATAATTTAGTCAGAAGTTTGATCCTCGGATCAACGTATATGAATAAATATTTGTTTGAAGAGGTTAAATCCTTAAAGGAATTAGTTCTTGACTTTGGCAAGAAAATATACCTTTGTTTCCCCTATAAAAAAAAAAACTATTTTTATTACCTCTCATTAATCAAGTCATAGTTGACTGTTACGGGAAATTGAGTGGTCAAACTGGGAAATTCTTATTGGCTGAAGAGAAAAAAAAAAAAAAAAAGGTGATGTTGAGAGATGACAAGTCTAGTTGGTTTGTGGTACCACAGAAAAGCACGTCAGTGTACATATATAGGGTGACAAGCCAAGCAGCTTGAAGCTTGATGAGTGAAACGGCTCACTCAGAGTGAGGGGGGTGATGAGCTTCTCTGACTGACTTAATAAGCTGAGAAAACTAGAGAAAGTTCATCAACCTTGTGATTTAGACAAGAATGTCTCATGGCCATGTGCAGCAATGCGCCCCACGTGGGATATGACATGCGTGTGGGTCTCTCTAACTTGGAAGTGTTTTTGTTTTCTTCTTTTCTTTGATAGTTTTGGCAAGATACAATATATACAGCACATCCATACTAGCATGTATAGCTTCCAAGTAAGGAAGGGAACCGTAAGAAAGAAAAGGAATATCAGCCTTAAAAGAAAGAAAAAGATCCAAATAATGTTAAATTAAAAGTATATTCATAATATAAGCAGATTTAATTCAATTGATTGAATAAGATGAATAAATATTATAAATTCTTTAGCATGTATTCGATTCTTACCTATTAAAAGAAAAGTACATGCATAATTCATTTATATTTATTGCAAGCTGAGCTATAAGGAAGCAGTAGTACTGTACCTTTTTTCTTTAGGTATATCTTTGACATGTACACGTCCTTGAGAATTATGAGATCCTCTAACGTACTGGGGTCTGGGGATGAGCTGTGTTTGTTAGGCAAGTAGCTGGCTTTGTAATGACCCTCCTGAGACATCCTCTCATAAATCACGTGTCCCTTTCTCTTTTCTAGATAGCTTTCTTTTTTCTAAATTTCATTTGAAATTTTGACTCATGATTTATGAGATGAACTTGAAACATATTTGCCCATTGGTTGTAAGCTGAGAAACAGACTAGATTGTATATATATATATATATATATATATATATATATATATATATATATATATATATATATATATATATATGATTTTCAATCACTCTTTCCCAACTGTCTATGTGCCAATATTCCTTAAGACTTGTCACTTTTGACTTATTCAACTCCCCCCCTCTACTTTTTATGTTCCTCAGAAAAAGATGATGATTGTAAACTACAGATCTTTGTGTAGCTGTTCAAGGGAACCTTTTTTTTTCTTATTAACAAATGTTAGTTTTTTAATTTTATTATAAATATTAGTAGGAGAATTTAATCCTGCAATCTCTCACTCCTCCTTTCACCTTTCTCCAACCACTTAATCAATCTTATTCTCCACTTTTATGATTCTCATATTTTAACTTAATTTTTCCCCCTTATTCTCCCTAGGCAATTAGGTTGTTGGTGTACATTGTGTTATGTTCATATACCTTTAGGTAACCTTTTTCTTTGTGCACAGCTTTTCGGCAATGTGAGCTGAGTCCTAAAAGTGATCTGATAGAAGAGAAAAAAAGGAGATCTGGTGGTGATCGAAGTTCTACTTTTAGCTATTTACTATGTCTGGGGGTGATGCCAAGTGTACCATCATAGGTATTGAAGTTCTGTTTCGTTTGAAAATATGTGAAATCTAAACCATTGAATTCCACAGCCCCACCAGAAATGGCAAATAGGCAAGAAAAGTTTCCAAGGCCATGTTAAGTAACAACATGTCAAATTTATAGTCTCTTTATGGCCAACCCAACTAAAAAAAAGTTAAGTCAATTCAAAGGTATGTGAAGAATTATCAATGTTATCTACTTCCAAAAATAATGCTTCTTGGACCCCATACACAACCGTTGAGAAAAGAAAATACAGTACTTTGTAGTGGCACTACTATTTTATTTATAACTTGCCCCCATGTGTGTGTGTGTATATATATATATATATATATATATATATATATATATATATATATATATATATATATATATATATATATATATATAAATACAAAACGTATTTGCTAACAGGAGCATAACAAAAGCAAGTGTTGCAAGAAGATAAACTATAAAATGCAACATTTCTGACCATTTTAAAGCGAGTTGATCTCACATTTAAATCAATGATGGAATAGAATCTGAAATATTTGCCCATCTTCCGACAGGGAAAATGTTTATTTAACCAAAACGTTTAAAATACGTTGCTGCAAAATTCATAATCTTACCATGATATGGGGATATTAATTACAAAATTTCCTTTCTGTATTTTGATTCCTATTAATTAAGTCACCTGTTTCATCATTTCCTTGTTGCTTTTACATTTGTAATGGAAATGTATACCATGTACTAAGGAAAAGATAGTGAGTTTCTATTGGGTTATATTTGATTTGAATTGAAATGATGTGTTTTTCTTCAAAAATAACCTTAGCTCATATAAGGCTTCTTTTCATATATATGTTGCACATATGATGAGGTTCTATTGGGTCTTATTTGATTTGAATTGAAATGATCGGTTTTTCTTCATGAATAGCCTTAGTTCATATAAGGTATCCTTCCCTCCCATTTCTGTGTAAACGAACAGTTGTCATTATTTACCTTTAATGTGCGTGTATGTATTACTAGAGGCCAGAATATATAATACATAATATACAATAATAAACATTAGCAAGTAAGATACTATAAGAACAATTTGATTATATATTATGCAGAAATGACAAGTCAGAAAAGCCAGGTGTTGAATTCTATCTCAAATTCAATTGGCATTAAGACAAGTTGTTTAATATTAATCCTAAGAATTGACACAGGGATGCCTTCATAGATGTTTGCTTGAACACGCTAGGCCTGTTAAAATAAGCAATACACTTAATTAGATGTTACAATGTTAGATTTTTTTTTATCTTTAAAATTAATTGACAAGTGAAGTGTAATATGTAAGTTGCACACATTTTCTTGGGTAGTCTATATATGTATGCTTTCCAACAGCATGCATGCATCAGCATCAGCATCAACATAAATAATAAACAAATACTACTACAAGTTCAAAGGCAGAAGTTGTTATTCATGTGCCTCCATGATCAAGTGGCTATGGATCGCCGCACCATAGCTTGCTCATTACCCAAGAAAAAGATGCCCCACTGTATATGACTTCTGAAGCAGGGACCCACCCCACCCGCCACCCAATAACAATGAGCCTGTTCCCCAAACCCAAACCCTTGAGGTTCTACCTATTTAGCCCCTGCTGTGCTCCTACTTAAATTATATTGCCACATCTACATATTCACATTACCTATACAATTATCTTAATGTAATTGGCTCTGAATATTAGGATAGAGTAGTTTAGAGAGATATATATAAGCTGAATTAGATGGTTAAGGATGAATGAAAGAAAGGAAAAATCGCAAGTTTAATTTATCTGTTAATAAAAATTAATATTTTAATAATTAACATTTGTTAATAAAAAATAAAAAAAATAACTTTATCACTTCTTGTATTCTTTTATTTTGGTACCGTCCTTAGCTTAATCAGATAGGAACTGTATTTTGCAGCTCAAGACATATCTAACTCTGAATTGGCAACTTTGTTTAAGTGGCATGCATTTTCCCCCATGATTGAAGACATATCTAACTCTGAATCGGTAACTTTGTTTAAGTGGCATGATGATTGAAGACATATCTAACTCTGAATTGGTAACTTTGTTTAAGTGGCATGCATTTTCCCCCCATGATTCCACATATACTATAGGCAACTAAATTGTTGGCATAAATATCTAACCAAACTTAGCTAAGCATGCAAAGAAAGAAAGAAAGGAAGGATTTTAAGAGGATAACCCAAGAGGCAGAAATGTTTGAATTGGGGAATTTTGGGAGGCACAAGTGGTTAAATAGTTAACGTGGCGTTTTGTAGGCGCTGGGTCCGAAGTGTGGAGAAGAGATTTTGGGGCAGTGGGACAATGAAGTAATGAGGCACAACACAACAACACTGCATTATGTGCACAGGGGTGAGCTTCCCCTTATGGTAGAAAACAAAAAGAAGAAGTGGTGCCTCCCAAGTGTGAGTCTCTGGGTGCTGTCAGATGAAGGGTGGTGTGGAATATTCTACATATTGTTTTTATTAACAACAATTGTAATTATTTTATTCAAAGTTTAATTATATTTAATTTTTAAAAAATATTATTATGCAGAAATCAAATTTATATTTTTTTTCATAAATTTAATGTGTGTTGATAATTGAAATATACTTATTAAATGAGTAGTCTACATATTTTAACAAATAATGATGGATGTACACTTCATTTTATTTGAAACCCTAATACTAAAAGGTATATACATACATCAAATAAAAGCTTAAATGTAATAAATGATATATTGTAAAAAAAAAAAAAAAAGGGTATATGTAATCAAAGGGTGTCCATATATATCATCGTTGATGTGTCGCATTCCCTTCCTACGACAAAAAAAGTAGAAGTAATAATCATACTACTTTCTATCTTCTTCACACACTCTCTAATCTCTAGTCTCTAGACTATACCAACCATGCATTACCCTTATGATCATTCCGTGTGTCCTCTCCCTCTCTCAGTGAGGCACACACGTATGATATGATACAAAACAAATGCACACATAACATAGCAATATAGCATAGCAGAAGGAACATGGACATTCGGTGAGGCGTGTAAGCGACAATAACAGTAAACCACACCAACTCAACACGACAAGGACAGATAGAAAGAGAAACAAGTTAAGTAAAATACTAAATAGTACTAATGTGGCCAATTGATGAGAGGATGTTTCATGTTTCCTTCCAACCATCTGTTTGTGAAAACGGGAGCGTCCTGTGCCAGGGTCCGGTCCGTTAATTGCGCACGCACCCATGTGTACTGTAAAGCCAACTTGGACAATATGGACACCACACCACCGTTTTAACCTTCCAACACGTATATCATATGACATGCTTAATACATAATTAATCTTATTTCTGGATCTATTTGTGCATATGAAAATATATGTTCACTGAATTGATACAATTTCAAATGATTCAAATTTAAATGTTGATTGTCTCTTGAATATAAAATAGATTATATTAAAAAATAAATACATATTCTAATGCGTTCAAGCGACTAGCTTCCAAAAACAAACAACTTCGTATCATCTATTAAAAACTTTTAAACTCCAGCGAGCCAATATCCTATCACATTATTATCCTCTATGTTCATCTATGTTCATGTAATCATGCATGATATTGGTGCATACTTATATAGCTCAATATATAATAGGAAACATCTATTAAAAGAGTTTAGTTCTTTAAATGAAGTTTCAATATTTTATGAAATTAGTTATTGATTCAGAGATATCCTGATTAAAAAAAAAAAAAAAAAGAACTTCCAAAATCTAGCCAACATCATGATCCAATTACTGAATAGTATCCTCAATGTTCATGTCATCATGCATGATATTGATATGGCTAGCTAGGTACCTATCTACTTCAATGTATAATAATTTTATTGTTATGACCTGGTGACAATAACGCCACATTCGGTGAACTTGAATGATTCATTAGCACTGTTACTAGGGGTGAGGTGAAACGGGAAATGGGAAACAAGATATGTGGTTGTGGTTTGGGGAGGCTTTGTTTGTTCATGGGTGTGACGTGAAACTAGATGGATATGGTTGGTTTGTTTGGGTGATTTTAATTAGCGAAACCAAAAGGCAATGGAGTGTTTGGGACGTTAAAAAAAATTAAAAATTTCAAAGCGCGTTTGGACATATGAGATGGAAGTTCCCCAAATTTAGGTTGGTGTTGCTTTTGCTGACGTTTTCTCTTTCCTGTCTAGCTGCTGGGGTCCACCCCAATTCTAGCAACCCAATCATCCCCGTCGTCGTTGGCTTTGCATGTACTAGAGCTATATACCTTTGGTTTTCACTTAGGGTGCTCCAAACTTATCCTCCCATTGAGAGAAATGAAAGAGAACTAAACAGAAGTGAAATGAAAAATAAAATGAGATAGATTTTATACTTTGACTTTAATTCAAAATTTCCATCTCAATTTATTGTTATTTCATTTTATTCAACCAAACACGCATTAGTTTGGAGTGTAAATTCAATTAGGTGACGTGTTTGGTTGTCTTGGAAAATATGTTTATATATTAAAATTTTGCCTGGAAACAAAGTTTTGTAAAAACAAGACTTGAGTTCATTAGGAAATTGAGTTTACCTTATCAAATTTGCATATGGTCTAATAAATTACTTAACATCTTTAATTTATCAAAAAAAATTTAACTATCTAGTTAACTTTTTAGTTTTCAATTAACTTGTAAGTTAATTTTTTTCTAATATATCCATAGATTTAATTACAAGGAATATAATTTAATTTGGCTAAATAATATGTATGAATTGTTATAAATTTTTAGTCCCTAACCTTAATTCTTACGAATTAAAAAATTCAAAGGACAATCAACCAAAAAACACTAGTCGTGATACAAATATCAATATTCAATAAATGGAACGACAACAAAGTCCTTCACATATCATGTAAAAATTTGATACTCTATTGAACAAACACTTATTTAACAAGCAGGAAAACCAATTCACTTTGTGTTAGTGAGTCTTGCTTATCTGCAGAAACTAAAATCGTGCCATGGTATATTTAAAAGGGGAAATGGTCACTGAATTTTTATTCAAACTTAATTTTGGTCCCTATATTTTCAAATTGGTAAATTTAATTCTCTAACTTTTAAAAATATAATATATGAATTTAGTTCACTCTTACATTTAAACTCATTTAGTAATACCATCACAAAATTGAAAAAAAAGACCAAATTCACATATTTTTAGAAGCTAAAGGACTAAAGTAAACAATTTGAATTTATAGGGATCAAAATCAAATTTGACTTAAACTTCAAGAATTAAAAATACATTTTTCTCTATATTAAAAACTTAAATTATTCTTACTTTCACCTTTACATTTTGATGCTTTTATATCTTGATCATATATTTTTATATTGCCATAAATATAAAAATATTTATCGACTATACCAATGACTAAGATTTACTAATTGGCTATTTTTAATAGGCCTCTCATCTCATTTTTATTTTTCTTCATCTACAAAATTTAAACCTTAACTGTGATTAAGAATTTTGAACCCAACAAATCAATATATACTCTATTGTTTTTTATAAGTTGGAACGCATCAATTAAAATATGTAATTAATATCCAATAAACACAATATATTTATACTTGAATTTTGTGAAAGAAATTGGCATAAAGGTCGGGTTAATTATGTAATGAACGGGTGCTAATTAAACATTTCAGTACGTATTTTGTTGGGGACAAAGATTTTGATTGAGTATGATGCATGAAAAGTGACAATAAATCCAGTATGAAGTAACCCAATCTTGTCATGTGTTTAATAAAAAAGCAAATCTTGTAATTAAGAGACAGACAACAATGCCAATTTAAAGAAATTTTTTGATCAGGAAGGTGTGGTAGTGTCTATTGATCAAGACATGCACCTAGGTTCTCTTAGCTAGAGCTAAGATAGTGAATTTTGTATTGAAACCAGAGCAAGGTGGTTTCTGTTTTGGATACGAGGTGTGTCCCCATGTAAGGTTATGTTTTTCTTGTTTTATCCTTGTTTTCAATTGAAAAAGGAAACAAGGGATCAAGATACGAAACCAGACTGTTTGTGGTCAGGAAAAAGATCAAATTCTTAATTCTTAGCTATACATGGTTCTATTTTTTTAATATATTTTTTAAGTAATTTAATGGATCATTTCTTTTAATTTTAATTGTTTTAAATTAGACAAAGTGATTTGTTACGTAGGTGTCCTTGCACAATTGGTTAAGCAGGATGCAAGGATGCATGCATGAGTGTTATAACTCTTTAGTTCTTCTCTTCGATATATATACAGATAAACAAAGACAAAGTCATTTATTTTCTAACCAGATAAATTATGAACCGATTTTGAACTGAATTAGTTTTAAATTGATTTTTAAAATCAAATCAATTTGAAACCATTTTTTAAACCAATTTTTATGTACTAAGCCTATTATTTTAATTTTAATCACAGGTAGTCTAGACACCATGCAATTAGTTCGTGTCTCAATTTCATCTCAAATGTTTAAGCAATGTCAAAGATAAGAATGAAAATTAGTTAGATTGAGCAAGATTTTCTTTAAATAGTCCTAGCCTATTTAAAAGTTTTAAGATGTAAATTTAGTCTCTTACTTGTCATAGCCTTAATTTGTTTCAGACCTCATATGTGACCTTTTTTAAAATTTAACTTAGTCTATTAACTTACTTAAAAGTATAATTCATATTAATAATTTTTATTTTAATGATAATTAACAAATATCCAATTATAGTCTTATACTTAAAATTGATTAATTTTTTATACCAAAAGTACTCATTGCATTTTAAATTGATTAATGTTTTAGAATTAAAAATTATATTGATTGACATTTACAATTTTTAATGAAATATTCAAACTTTTATATTAATTTTCCCCCTAATAAGTATTGTCATTTTAGGATTCTTAATAATGTACTTCTATAAATTAAGAAAGAGAGTAAGAATATTTTAATAAAATTATCCCTAGCAAATACTTTAGTCTTTGAATAATTGTTTTTTAATATAAGTGAAAAACCTTAAAGGTTAATCAATTCCAAATGGAGGTAATAATTAAGAATACAAAATATCGTTTGATTGAATAATTAATTAAAAGTCTTGTTTACTTTGACATAATATAATAGTCATATCACAAAATAATCAAAATATGTAACTGCATAAAAGAAAAATGAATATAAAAATTATTATATTTTTAATAATAGAGATTCAAATTTATAGCATAAAAATTAATTTAGAACTCATGATAACTATCTTTGATTTTAATTTTTGTGAGAGTAATTGCAAAATTCACTCATTGTCTTTTTCATTTTGTCTAATTTATCTTTAATGTTTTCTTTGACTAAAAAAAATAAATAAAAGAAATTACCACATTTACCTCAGAGTCAGATATCTAAGCCCAATTAAGCAGACAAAGTCTGGGCCGGAACCCAACAACTACTGCAGCTACTGCGAGAAATAGAATATACTGTCTCACATTCCAGTTGTGACCCTCACGTGCCTCGCTATCTCGTTATTTGTTTATTATTTGTAGTATAAAGCAGAAAGATTCTTCATAAAATCAAATCAACAAAGATATGAGCCCACTAATTAGTGCCTAATCCATGTTCACCTATTGGGTCATCACTAAATAATATTTGAAACAACTAATAAATTCGAGAGAAAAAGTTTAGGCATGTATATTCCAACCTTGCTTGCATTACTTTCATTCTATGATCAACTCCAAATTTTTGGCCAAAGTGGAACCTAATTTGATTTTGATGTATGATAAAGGAAGCAATAAAAGCATAAAAATGCTGACAAAATTTTAGGAATACGTATATTGTGTTTATGTGCCGTGCTGTCCCCTCGAAATAAAATATTGTCTTTTATGTGTTTTACTTCTACAACTAAGTTAATAAACGCGCAAGATCACATGCCATTTTAAAAGAAAACACTAGACAACATTAATTAGTGTTTGACCCGCAAGATTATATTCTAATTTGTGGCAGGTTTTCCTTTATTTTTGCGTTTAATTAACTATAACCTTAGTGCAATACGTAAGAAATTCTGGGTTAATGGATTTATTTACATCCTAATTAGTGGAATCAAAACATTCTTTGCTTTTTGATGGGTTCATTATGAATATAATTAGTGCGTTGAAGTCAAAAGCTCGTACTTGACTTTGGTATCAATAGCTATCACCGAGGTACTTTAATACTCAATACTTTTATAGATTTTTTTTCATGGAAGTAACTGCACGCGCGTCTGCACCTTATTAAAACCTAAAAGCAAATCCTTATATGTCTTTGTTATTTTGAAATCGCATTTACCCAGGAGGGAAATAATGAATGCAAGAAGTAACTCCATTATTTCAGCACCAAAGAATTGAAACTGATAGTTATGTATTTAATTGAAAGAAAATGAAGGAGAAGAGAAAAGATATTTTTTTAAAAAGAAAATTGCATTAGTTAAGAAATTTGAAGAGAAGGGGAGAAAAAAAATTGCAAGGGTTGAATATTTTTTCCTCTTATTTTGGTCTCTTCTTCAAAATTGGAGAGATTTAGATGAAAGGAAAAGTAACGTATAAAAATTATAGATTGCATAAATTAAATTGTTTGATATTATACTTTATTTCTGATCTTAATTATTATTTATAAGAATATAATAATATATTATTTCTATGTTCAACCAAACAAGTTATTTGACCAAATTTTATATTAGTCAAAAAAAATATTCCTGTTGAACTAGAGGATTAGAACCACAAATAAAATATATTCTTGAATTATTTTTTCTTGAAGAAAACCAAAATAAAGAACTTTCATATATTTCCTTTTTCTGTTAATTGATATTTTCGTTTGATAATTATGTTATTAGTATGAAATATTCATTCAATTTAATAATTATTAATATTTATTAAAAAATTTAATTAACCATTTTTAATAAAAAAAAAATTCTTCCAATTAGTTTCCATTCATAATATTCGAATTTGAAAACTTACATAAAGAAACTAAACTCAATACCACTCCTATCAACCACTTATCTATAATTAATTACTACTATGGATCTAAGTATGGGTTAAAAAGTAAGTAAATTTCATGAAAAAAGAAAGAGGAAATAATGAGAAATTGAAGGGTTGTGCGGTCATTTTGCCAAAAAAGACAAAAATGGTTATACAGTGTGCCTCATGAGCGGAGTCATAACATAATAAGGCTTGACATGGCTGAAAAGAACAGCGATGCTAGCAGTGCAGCTGCAGCTGAGCAAATATCACAGGCACAGAACATTTCCGTTATTGGGAATTGTTCCTTTCAGTACTACACTGACATTGTCACACATTTTTACTATTATATACTACTATTTAACATTTTCATTTTCAGATTTCAGTACTACACTTACATTTCTTTTTTATCTTTCACTTTTTTTTTCCTTATCACAATGATTATAACATTTCGTTTATTTACTTTTTGTTTTCATTTTAGGCATTTCACACCTTTCGGATGTGAGAAAACAATTACCCTTTAAAACAGCAGTTGAGTTTGGATCATCACCTTTCGGATGTGAGAAAACAATTACCCTTTAAAACAGCAGTTGAGTTTGGATCATCATAAACGTACACTATGCCATGCTACACACAAAGAGAGGTAGAAAATAAAATTAAAAGAAAATAATAAATATAATAATAAAAAAAACAATGGATACACTTCTAGTCTCATTCTTTTTGGTTTTAATTTGATCCTTAATTAAGATTGAAAAGTTCCACTTTGAGACATTAAAATTTGTTTATTAGACTAAATTAATTTTTCTGTTAATTTTTTTTACATTAATGATATTAGTTTCGGTTGATGCAACAGATGTTGTAACATCTCTTGTAGCACGACACTGTTACTAAACTGACAATAAACTGAGAAGAATAAACTTGGTTTAACATATAGTATATTTTAAAAGGGACTAATAAAATAAAATTTTATAAATTAAAGATATTTTCTTAAAATTATGAAATAAAATGAGGGACTACTTATTTTTTGTCAAACAATGAAAAGGAATATATATGTGTGTGTGTATGTATTGAATATTTTCCATTTTTACCGTGCACGCATGGGTTGAAGTTTTAAAAAATGAGAGAAGAAACAAGGAGGAAGAGTAATGCATATTGCATAAGCATATGAAAAAAAAAAAAAAGACTTTATATGTCAACCTTTTCATTTGATTTCATAGTTGAGGAGGCAAGGGAAGCAGAAAGTGATTTATTAGAATTTTAGAATAGTAGTGACACACATATTTTAAACAGGAAAAACACGATCGAATTCAAATCCTCCTCTATTCTATTTATACTCGCCCATCCTTCTCACATCTTCTTCACTCCCACGCAGTAATAATTACCTAGTTTCTTAATTTATCACTCCGCTCCTTCCCTCCACCTATTTCCTCCCTTGTTCGCTTTCCACCCATCAAACAAAAACAGAGTCCCCACCCCCTCCTCTTAATTTCATTCATCACAACACACTAGCTAGTGTGTGTTTGTGTATCATTCTCATAAACACACATATAGTAAATCCATCACACCCTACTTTGAGTTCCCACCTTGGTTTTGGATTTAAGCTATGGTGTAAGGTTACTTTGCGTGATAAAAATTTCTGGGTGTTTACCTCCTAGATTAACTTGATTTCCTAATCAACGAAGACGTACTGATATAACAAGAACATGTGCGAATCAAAATCAGAGCAGATGCATGATACGGAAAAGCAGACAGAATTAGGTGGGTTATTAACAAGACGAGGTTCGACTAGGACAATAATGTGGGATGTGATAGGAGAAGCGAAATCCCTGTGGGAGGTGGCATTCCCGACAGCACTCACTGGTCTAATTTTCTACGCGCGTTCCATGGTCT
>NC_016088.4:0-13095 GCF_000004515.6 Glycine max | reverse complement strand
GAAAAAGGAAAATTTCCCGCACCCTGGGAAAAGAAACTTGTTTGTAAATCAAGGGGAACAAACGGGTTTAATTTTGAATTTTTTTAAATTAAATTTTCCCCGCTTTTTAATTCCCAAAAAAAAAAAAACCAAACTTTCTTCCCCCCCCCCCCCCCCCCTAATTCGTTACTGTTTTATTACTATCTGTTATGAACATTTGGTTGAACATTGCTCGTTGGGAGACGACCTAGGATCACTTCCTAGATATTGTATTTTTAATGTTTATTTGATTCGGGTACGACCTCGATCAGTGTTACTTGACCAATTAGGCATTATGGTTTTTTGACAAATTAGGGTTACATGACTAGTTAATGTAAATGGTATTTGAATAATTAGGGTTTAGGGGTCTTTGACTAATTAGGGTTTATGTGCACTTGACTAATTAGGGTTTAGTGTTACTTGACCAATTCAGGTTTAGGGTTATTTGACAAATTTGAGTTACTTGATTAATTAGGGTTTATGGGTATTTGACAAATTAAGGTTTATTGTTACTTGAGAAATTAGTGTTTAGGGATATGTTACTATCTAGGGTTTATTTGTACGACAAATTAGGATTTAGTGTTACTTGACCAAATAAGGATTATGATTTTTTGACAAATTATGGTTACATGACAAATTAGTGTTTAGGGGTATTAAATAATTAGGGTTTTGGGGTCTTTGACTAATTAGGGATTTAGGGTTTAGGGCTTAGGGGTATTTGACTAATTGGGGTTTATGAGTACTTGTCATATTAGGATTTCGTGTTACTTGACCAATTATGGTTAAGGGTTATTTGACAAATTTTGCTTACTTGACAAATTAGAGTTTAGGGGTATTTGACAAATTAGAGTTTAGGGTTACTTGACAAATTAGGGTTCAGGTGTATTTGACTAATTAGGATTTATGAGTACTTATAATTACCCTAAACAATAATTGGTCAAGTAAAACTAAACCCTAATTAGTCAAGTATTCATAACCCTAATTAGATAAACACCCATAAATCCCAATATGTCAAGTAACCTATGAATCCCAAATTTTCAAATACCCCTAAACAGTGATCAATCAAGTAACTCTAAATTGTCTCACAATCCTAAACCCTAACTGGTCAAGTAACACTAAAGTTTAATTTTTCAAATACCCATAAACTCTAATTAGTCAAATACCCCTAAATCATAATTGGTCAAGTAACACTAAACCCTAATTACTCAACTGTCCATAAACCCTCATTAGTCAAATACGCCTAAAAGCTTATTTGTAAAGAAACCCTAAATCCTTATTTGTCAAATACTCATTAAAACCCAATAAGCCAAGTAGCCTTAAACCCTAATCTGTCAAATACCCCTAAACTATAACTAACAAAGTAACCCTAAAGTGTAATTTATCAAATAACCATAATCCCTAATTAGTTAAGTAACACAACGCCCTATTTAGTCAAGTACACTTAAACCCTAATTAGTCAAATACACATAAACCCCAATTTGTCAAGTAACTCTAAACCCCTAATTTTTGAAATACCCCTAAACCCTACTTAGTCAAGTAATCCTAATTAGTCAAGTACCTGTGAACATTAATTAGTCAAATACCCCTATTTGCTACTTTGTCAAGTAACCCTAAATCATAATTTGTCAAATACCCCAAAACCTTATTTACTCAAGTACCCATAACCCCTAATTATTGGTCAAGTAAAACTAAACCCTAATTAGTCAGGTATTCATAACCCTAATTAGATAAACATTCATAAACCCCAATTTGTCAAGTAACCTATGAATCCCAAATTTTCAAATACCCCTAAACAGTGATCAATCAAGTAACTCTAAATTGTCTCATAATCCTAAACCCTAATTGGTCAAGTAACACTAAAGCTTAATTTTTCAAATACCCATAAACCCTATTTTATAAAATAACCCTAATTCCTAATTGGTCAAGTAACACTAAATCCTAATAAGTCGAGTACACATAAACCATAAGTAGTCAAATACCCCTAAAAGCTTAGTTGTAAAGAAACCCTAAACCCTAATTTGTCAAATACCCATTAAAACCCAATCAGTCAAGTAATCATAAACCCTTATCTTTCAAATACCCCTAAATCATAACTAGCAAAGTAACCCTAAAGTCTAATTTATCAAATAACCATAATCCTTAATTATTGAAGTAACACAACCCTAATTAGTCAAATACACATAAATCCTAATTAGTCAAATACACACAACCCAAAATATTTCAGGTGACCCAAAATCTCTAAATTTTCAAATAACCCTAAATCCTACTTAGTCAAGTAACCTGAATTAGGCAAGTACCCCTAAAACCTAATTAGTGAAATACCCCTATTTCCTAATTTGTAAAGTAACCCTTGCAACTATGCTTAAGTGCCCATGTTCTACATTTTTTTTAAAATTATTCCCAACACATTAATGATATTCATGACACTTTTTCCATAGATTCAATGCCAAAGTAGCCAAAAAAAATATATCACTAATGATATTTTTTAAGTGCAACTATGCTTAAGTGCCCATGATGTACATTTGTTAAAATTATGTCCAACAGATTAATGATATTTTTGAAACACCTTTTACATTGTATGGACGTCAAAGAATAAAAAAAATATTGTGCACCAGTTGCATCGATAACCACCTCAAAATAAGAGCAACAAAAAAAAAATACTATGATTTGGACCATTGCTACTATGCTTAAGTCCCATATTCTAATTTTTTTTTAAAATTATGTCCAACACATTAATGATATTCATGACTCACTTTTTCCATATATTGAATGTTAGAGAATCCAAAAAAAATATATCGTGCACCAGTTCCGTGGACAACCATCTCAAAATAGGAGCACAAAATTAAAAAAAAAATTGATTTGGACCCTTGGAATTATGCTTAAGTACCTATGTTCAGAGTTTTTTTTTTTTTAAAATTGTGTCCAAGACATTAATGATATTCGTGCCACACTTTTTCCATATTTTGAACATTAATGTATCCAAAAAAAAAAATATATCGTACACCATTTCCATGGACAATCACCTCAAAATAGGAGCACAAAATCGAAAAAACAATGATGTGGACCCTTGCAACCATGCTTAAGTGTCCATGTTCTACATTTTTTCAAAATTATGTCAAACAAATTAATGGTATTCGTGGCACACGTTTTCCATAGTTTGAACATCAAAGAATCAAAAGAAATATCATGCACCATTTCCATGGATAACCACCTCAAAATAGGGGCACAAAATCAAAAAACAATGATTTAGACCCTTGAATGCTTAAGTACCCATGCTCAACATTTTTTTAAAACTATGTCCAAGGCATTAATGATATTCTTGACACACTTTTCCCATAGTTTGAACATCAAAGAATCCAAAAAAATATATCGTGATTTGGAGCACAAAATCTAAAAAACTATGATTTGGACTTTTGCAACTATGCTTAAGTACCCATGTTCTACATTTTTTTTTAAAATTATGTCCAACACATTAATGATATTCGTGACACACTTTTTCCATTTTTAGGACGTTGAAGAATCCAAAAAAAAAATAAAATTTCAGGCACACATTTTCCATAGTTTGAACGTCTCCTGCATCAGTTACCAGGTAAAAATAAACTGTGCTATGTTTGGTTTTTGAAAAAACCTTTTCAATACTTCCCTTGTGAAGTCTTGACTTGTTCTTGATTTCTTCTCTTGAATCTTGAATGCATCTTCTCTTGAATCTTGATTCTTCTTGATGTCTTTTCTTGAATCTTGAAATTAATCTTTATCTTGAACTTGTTGACTCAATCTTGAAATCATTATTTTGGGTTTTTTGTCATCATAAAAACTACTTGATTCATCATCATGAAGCTTGCTTCTACAAAATGGACAACCCATAATTTTTTTTTTCACTCTGAAAATTATAATGGACACCTGCTACATCAGTTACCAGGGAAAAATCACAGTACAAATTAACAACACTCTCCAATTTGCATAAGTCTATAAAAAAATTAAATGTCTCACTAGCAAAATTGACATGAAATGGAAACCTCAAGTAACCCTAATTTCTCAAATAATCCTAAACCCTAAATAGTCAAGTAACCATAATTTGTTAAATAATCCTAAACCCTAATTGGTCAAGTAACACTAAACCCTAATTACTAAACAACACATAAACCCTCATTAGTCAAATACCCCTAAACCCTAAACACTAAGTTGTCAAATACCCACAAACCCTAATTAGTGAAGTATCCATAAACCCTAAGTTTTTAATATAACCATACACCCTAATTGATCAACAAAAAGTAAACCTTAATTAGTCAAGTGCACATAATCCTAATTAGTGAAATACCCATAAACCCTAATTTGTCAAATACCCTTAAACCCCTACTAGTCAAGTAAGCCTAAACCCTGATCTGTCAAATATCGCTAAACCCTAATTAGTCATGTAACCATAAATCCTAATTTGTAAAATAATCCTAAACCATAATTGGCCAAGTAACACTAAACCTTAATTAGTCAAGTATTCATAACCCTAATTAGTTAAACAGGCATAAACCCCAATTTGTCAAGTAACCCACGAATCCTAAATTTTCAAGTACCCCTAAACCCTAATCGGTCAAGTAACACTAAACCCTAATTACTCAACTACCCATAAACCCTCATTAGTCAAATACCCCTAAACCCAAATTTTCAAGTAACCCTAAACCGTTATTTGTAAAATACTCCTACACCCAATTAGTCAAGCAACCCTATTTTGTCAAATAACCCTAAATCCTAATTGGTTAAGTAACACTAAACCCTAACAAGTCGAGTACACATACACCCTAATTAGTCAAATACCACCAAAAGCTTAACTGTAAATAAACCCTAAACCCTAATTTGTTAAATACCCATTAAAATCCAATCAGTTACTTATATTTCAAATACCCCTAAACCATAACTAGCAAACTAACCCTAAAGTCTAATTTGTCAAATAACCAAAATCCCTAATTATCTAAGTAACACAAAACCTTAATTAGTCAAGTACACATAATTCCTAATTAGTCAAATACACATAAATCCCAATTTGTCATGTAACTTTAAACCCCTAATTTTTCAAATACCCATAAACCCTACTTTGTGTTTTTTTACTCCAGTGCACCTTCTCTCTCATATATATGCTCCATGTACACTAGTTTGGGAAAATATTCCCAAACTACACCTCTTTTTTTGCTTTTTACGGTAGTCGGGTTCTGCCACCCCGACTTCCCTTCTTCATCTTTTTTTTTTATATAAGTTTAAATATTATTAAAATTAAATATTATATTATATAAAGTTATTTTTAATTGATTTTAAAATTATTTATTTATTAAATTAATTTATGTAATATTATTTTATGATTTTTTTAAAGAGAAATAAACATATAAAGAAAAATATAAAAATTGGATAAAATTATAGTATACTTTTTTATTTACGTTATATGTAATTTTGTAGTTAAATTTATGTTTTATTGATTTTTTTGTTGTGTTCTTATAATTAAAAAATAATAAAATTAGTTAGTAATATTAACATAAATTAAAAAAACACTGTGACAAAATAATTGATAAATCTGTCTTATAAAGTAGACAAAATTTCAAATTGTAGTAACTGAGATGATAGTCGACAATAATGCAACATATTAAAAATTACAATTGTAACACAAATGACAAAAATAATGATAATCTGGAATATGTTGTGCAGGATACATATCTTCTTCTATTTGGATGACCGGTTTGCTAAAAATAGCCAAAATTTCTATTATGCAGAATCGTTTCTAATAGTTGGATTGTGCTAAAACCTTTAGCACGTCTTCGTCATTTTTTCAATTCTGTTATCTCATATTCAATTAAATTTTCCGAATACTTACATTACCTGGTTGTCGAAAGAACAATCGTCTAACCAATTGATTCGTGAATTCCATTAGGGGGAAAATGATGTGATCCTGACTAGGAGCAGATCGCTTGATACAGGCTACGAAGATTTGGATGACGCCACTTCCAATGAAGGAAGATAAGTCAGGGTAGACGCCACAAGGATTAACTTGATAAGTCTGAGATTGGTTCAACAAGGAACCCAGAGAGAGGCTCTCACCAAATTTTATGAAAATGCCAAAAGTTTCTTTATTGAAAATAAAAACGAATACTTATAGTGTGTCTGAACAAAAAGATAAAAATAGACATAAGCCTTCAAAACAGTTTGGGACAAAAAAATTATAAATAAAAAATAGAACATATTTATTATGGGCCTTTTAATTAATCTGGGCCTTCAGCAACAATTAATAGTCTTGGTAGTGTCTCTGCCTCTAGGCCTTCATCCTTCTCCACTTGGGCCTTCATCCATCTCCACTCAGGGGCTTTGTCCTTCTCCACTTGGGCCTTCATCCTTCTCCACTTGGTCTTTTAGCCTGTATTTGGCAAGTTTCAGGATTCTCATCATTCCCTCCTTCTTGGAAAGCATTTGCCCTCAAATGTCCAGGATCATTACCCGGTTCAAGTACCACTTCCTTCCTGTTCTTGTTGGCTTGCTTGGCATAACTTTCATTCTTTTTTGCAAATTTCACCTTCACTTGGTCATACAATCTTTTCACATACTCAACTTTTGCCTGTCCATCCCTATGCTGAGTCTCTTGGGGATTGCTTTTGTAAGCTGGCCTGTTAGGCAATGAAGCTCCTTGAAAGAGATCAACTTGATGTTCTATGCCTCTTGAAGGTGGCAGTTCATGAGGAATCTCCTTGGGAAAGACATCTTTAAATTCCTGCAATAAGAGTTGAACACTAGGAGAAACATAAATAGTTAACTGATTATAATTATCACTCTCCCTCTCTTGTGTATCACTCCATCTCTCAGGTGTATCACTCTTCCTTTTTCTATTCCTCTGTGGTGCCTCACTATTGTCTTTCTCTTGTTCTCTCTTTTCTCTCATTTTGATTTGGTCATCACACACTTCTCTGAGGGATAGAGGTTTAAGGATAATTTTCTGGTCATGGTGCTAGAAAGAAATCTTATTGGTGAAGCCATCATGCACTGCTTTGGTGTCCTCTTCAATGTTGGCCCTCACTAGTGCCATCTTCATCTCCTTGTAGTACTCCTTAACAATCAAACTTCCCTAGGATAACCTCTGGAGTTTCTGTCGCATGGTTCTACTGTAGCTAGTTGGAACATACCTCTTTCGCATAACCTTTCTCATCTCAATCCATGTATCTATCTCCTGCCCTTCTTCTCTCTTCATCTCTCTTTGATTTTTCTTCAACCAAACAAGAGCAAAGTCTGAGAATGTAGCTGCTGCTAACTTCATCTTATGCTCTTCAGGATAATCATTGTAGGAGAATGCATGTTGAATCTTCATCTCCCAATCAAGGTAGGCGTTTGGGTCACTCCTGCCTTTAAAAGGGGGAACACTGAGTTTTACTCCCTCAATTCTATCCTGCCCTTCTATTCGGTTCGGTCCATTATTGACCCTTCTGTTCCTACCATAAGGTCTCTCAGCATTTGGGTTCATTTGGTGCTCTAGTCCTTTTATTCGTCTGTAGAGCTCTTCATTGTTACAGTTCAACAATTGTTGCATTTGTGTAGTCATCACATCTAGTAATAAGCGCTGAGATCTGTCCAATTGATGATAATCACCACCACCATCACCAGCTTCTGCCATAATAAACAGAGAAGAAAATCTTTTGTAGTAATTAAACAAAAGTTTCAGGACCTCACCACACTCTACTCACATGTTTCTCTCTTTGATGGTAGTTCACTCGTGTTTGAGGATCTCTCTTTGATGGTAGTTCACTCGTGTTTGAGGCTCTCAATATAGGTTTTTGTGTGATGTTTTCACTCTTGCCTTTATCACTCACTCCCTCTTAAGTTCCTGGATGAATCAAATTAGACACACAAGGTATATAACAGGAAAGACAGTTTAATTTTCACAGACTGTGTAGTAGATTTAATTTGGATAACAAATTAGACTTGATTTTGGTTAACAGATTAGACTTGATTTGGATTTAGATTTGATTTGGATGACAGATAAGACTTGATTTGAATAGTAGATTGGATTTGATTTGGATAACATATTAGATTTGATTTGGATATCAGATTTGATTTGATTTGATTTGGATAACAGATCTGATTTGGATAACAAAATTGATTTGATTTGATTTGGATAATTTGGATAACAAATAGAATAAACAAGGAAGATAACAAATAAGATAATAGATAAGATAGCAGATAGAATAAAAAATATTTGAATAACAACTTGCTAAAAAAAAACGCCTCTAACTGTCTCAATTTCGTGTTCAAAGATCAAAACACCCACTTTCTTTTTAACTTGAAACAAAGTTCAAACAGATATTTTTTTGACACAAAGTCTGAAAGAAACAAGAAACATGAACAAGAACATTAACGAAACAAAGGCACAAACAAGAACGCAACACGACGCAAACAAGAAAACAAATAACAGAACAAGGAGAAAACACGAACATGGACAAATTACAAAGAAAAAAAAAGAATTGGATAGGATAGAACCTATATCAAGAGCCGAAGCTCTGATACCAGATGATGTGATCCTGACTAGGAGCAGATCGCTTGATACAGACTACGGAGATTTGGATGACGCCACTTCCTGTGAAGGAAGATAAGTCAGGGTAGACGCCACAAGGATTACCTTGATAAGTCTGAGATTGGTTCAACAAGAAACCCAGAGAGAAGCTCTCACCAAATTTTATGAAAAAGCCAAAAGTTTCTTTATTGAAAATAAAAACCAATACTAAGGGAGTTGCTACGTGCACCCAACATTATTGTTGGGGCACCCAACAAACAGTGAAGTGGCGAAACTGCCCTTCAGCAAAACTATTTTTTGGGATTTTCAGGCTTTTTTTTTACGTGTTAGTTGACGGAACAGGGGAGCGGGACTATTTTTTTTGTTTTCTTTGACGTCCAAACATGAGAAATGGCTGCCCTCCATTATCCCACGCCACTGGCACACATAGGCAAAAAAATCCCAAACATGGGTACTTGAACATGGAAAAGGGTCGATTTCCTATTTTTTTGGATTTTTAGGCTTTATTTTGACGTGTTAGTTGATGGAACCAAGGAACGGGACTATTTTTTTTGGGTTCTTTGACGCCCAAATATGGGATATGGCCACCCTCCATTGTCTCACGCCACTGGCACACCCACGCAAAAAAACCCAAACATGGGTACTTAAACATGGAAAATGGTCGATTTCCTTTTGTTTTTTGGTTTTTCAGGCTTTGTTTTTATGTGTTAGTTGACGGAACCAGGGAACGAGACTATTTTTTTTTGGGTTCTTTGACGTCCAAACATGAGAAATGGCCGCCCTCCATTGTCTCACGCCACTGGCACACCCACGCAAAAAAAATCCCCAACATGGGTACTTGAACATGGAAAAGAGTCGATTTCCTATTTTATTGGATTTTAAGGCTTTGTTTTTACGTGTGAGTTGACGGAACCGGGGAACGGGACTATTTTTTTTGGGTTCTTTGACGTCCAAACATGAGAAATGACCGCCCTCCATTGTCTCACGCCATTGGCACACCCACGCAAACAAACCCAAACATGGGTACTTAAACATGGAAAATGGTTGATTTCCTTTTTTTTTTTTGGTTTTTCAGGCTTGGTTTTTATGTGTTAGTTGACGGAACCAGGGAACGAGACTATTTTTTTTGGGTTCTTTGACGTCCAAACATGAGAAATGGCCGCCCTCCATTGTCACACGCCACTGGCACACCCACGGAAAAAAATCCCAAACATGGGTACTTGAACATGGAAAAGGGTCGATTTCCTATTTTTTTGGATTTTCAGGCTTTGTTTTTAGGTGTTAGTTGACGAAACCGGGGAACGAGACTATTTTTTTTGGGTTCTTTGACGTCCAAATATGAGAAATGGCCGCCCTCCATTGTCTCAAGCCACTGACACAACCACGCAAAAAAATCCCAAACATGGGTAATTGAACATGGAAAAGGGTCGATTTCCTGTTTTTTTGAATATTCAGGCTTTGTTTATAGGTATTAGTTGACGGAAACGGGGAACGGGACTATTTTTTTTGGGTTCTTTGACGTCCAAACATGAGAAATGGCCTCCCTCCATTGTCTCACGCCACTGGCACACCCACGCGAAAAAACCCAAACATGGGTACTTGAACATGGAAAATGATCGATTTCCTATTTTTTTGGATTTTCAAGCTTTGTTTTTACGTGTCAGTTGACGGAAAAGGGTAGCGGGACTATTTTTTTTGGTTTCTTTGACGTCCAAACATGTGAATTGGCCGCCCTCCATTTTCTCACGCCACTGGCACACCCACGCGAAAAAACCCAAACATGGGTACTTGAACATGGAAAATGGTCGATTTCCTATTTTTTTGGATTTTCAGGCTTTTTTTTTACGTGTTAGATGACGGAACAGGGGAGCGGGACTATTTTTTTTGGTTTCTTTGACGTCCAAACATGAGCAGTGGCCGCCCTCCATTATCTCAAGCCACTGGCACACCCACGCAAAAAAATCCCAAACATGGGTACTTGAACATGTAAAAGGGTCGATTTCCTATTTTTTTTTTATTTTTAGGCTTTATTTTTACGTGCCAGTTGAAGGAACCGGGGAACGAGACTATTTTTTTTGTGTTCTTTGACGTCCAAACATGAGATTTGGCCACCCTCCATTGTCTCACGCCACTGGCACACTCACGCAAAAAAATCCCAAACATGGGTACTTGAACATGAAAAAGGGTCGATTTCCTATTTTTTTAGATATTCAGGCTTTGTTTTTAGGTGTTAGTTGACGGAACCGGGGAACGAGACTATTTTTTTTGGGTTCTTTGACGTCCAAACAAGAGAAATGGCTGCCCTCCATTTTCTCACGCCACTGGCACACCCACGCAAAAAAATCCCAAACATGGGTACTTGAACATGGAAAAGGGTCGATTTCCTATGTGTTTGGATTTTCAGGCTATGTTTTTACGTGTTCGTTGAAGAAACCGGGGAACGAGACTATTTTTTTTGGGTTCTTTGACGTCCAAACATGATTAATGGCCGATCTTAATTGTATCACGCCACTGGCACACCCACGGAAAAAAATCCCAAACATGGGTACTTGAACATGGAAAAGGATCGATTTCCTTTTTTATTTTATTTTCAGGCTTTGTTATTACGTGTTAGTTGACGTATCCGGGGAACGGGACTATTTGTTTTGGGTTCTTTGACGTCCAAACATGAGAAATGACTGCCCTCCAATGTCTCACGCCACTGGGACACCCACGCAAAAAATCCCAAACATGGGTACTTGAACATGGAAAAGGGTCGATTTCCTATTTTTTTGGATTTTCAGGCTTTGTTTTTACGTGTTAGTTGTCGGAACCGGGGAACGGGACTATTGTTTTTGGATTCTTTGACTTCAAAACATGAGAAATGGCCGCCCTCCATTGTCTCACGCCACTGGCACACCCACACAAAAAAATCCCAAACAAGGGTACTTGAACATGGAAAAGGGTAGATTTCCTTTTTTTTTTTGGATATTCAGGCTTTGTTTTTAGCTGTTAGTTAACGGAACAAGGGAAAAATCTATTTATTTTGGGTTCTTTGACGTCCAAACATGAGAAATGGCCGCCCTCCATTGTCTCACGCCACTGGCACACCCACGCAAAAAAATCCGAAACAAGGGTACTTGAACATGGAAAAGTGTCGATTTCCTATTTTTTGGATTTTCAGGTTTTGTTGTTACGTGATAGTTGACGGAACTGGGGAACGGGACAATTTTTTTTTGGGTTCTTTGACGTCCAAACATGAGAAATGGCCACCCTCCCTTTTCTCACGCCACTGGCACACCCACGCAAGAAAATCGCAAACATGGGTACTTGAATATGGAAAAGGGTCGATTTCCTATTTTTTTTTATTTTCTAACTTTGTTTTTACGTTTTAGTTGACGGAACCAGGGAACGGGACTACTTTTTTCGTGTTCATTGACGTTCAAACATGAGAAATGACCACCCTCCATTGTCTCACGCCATTGGCACACCCACGAAAAAAAATCCCAAACATGGGTACTTGATCATGGAAAAGGGTCGATTTTCTATTTTTTTTTTATTTTCAGGCTTTGTTTTTACGTGATAGTTGACGGAACCGGGGAACGAGACTATTTTTATTTCGTTCTTTGACGTCCAAACATGATAAATGGCCGCCCTCCATGGTCTCACGCCACCGGCACACCCACGCAAAAAAATCCCAAACATGGGTAATTGAACATGGAAAATGGTCGATTTCCTAAGTTTTTTGATTTTCAGGCTTTGTTTTTACGTGTTAGTTGACGGAACCGGGGAACGGGACTATTTTTTTTGGGTTCTTTGACATGCAAACATGAGAAATGGCCGCCCTCCATTTTCTCCCGCCACTGGCACACCCAGGCAAAGAACCCTAAACCCTAAACCATAAATCTCAAACCCTAAACCCTAAACCCAAAAAAAGACTTTAACTGCCTTAATTTTGTGTTCAAAGATGAAACACCGAAATTTCTTGGTAAACCCTAAACCGTAAACCCTAAAAATGCCTCTAAATGCCTTAATTTTGTGTTAAGGCATTGTTTTTACGTGTTAGTTGACGAAACCGGGGAACAGGACTATTTTTTATGGGTTCTTTGACGTCCAAACATGAGAAATGGCCGCCCTCCATTTGCTCACGCCACTGGCACACCCAGGCAAATAACCCTAAACCCTAAACCCAAAAAAAGACTTTAACTGCCTTAATTTTGTGTTCGAAGATGAAACACCGAAATTTCTTGCTAAACCCTAAACCGTAAACCCTAAAAATGACTCTAAATGCCTTAATTTTGTGTTCAAATGTCAAACACTCAAATTTATTTCTAAACCCTAAACCCTAACCCCTAAACTTTAAACCGTAAGCCGTAAAATCTAAAACCCAAACCCGAAACCTAAAACCTTAAACCCTAAACCCTAAAAATTACTCTAAATCCCTTAATTTTTTGTTGAAAGATGAAAGACCCAAATTATTTCCTAACCCTAAACCCTAAACCATAAACCATAAACCCTAAACCGTAAAACCTAAAACCTAAAACCTAAAACCCAAACACCAAACC